>NC_043706.1:41519266-41559121 GCF_006229205.1 Suricata suricatta
AAAAAAAATCTTTTTTTAAAAGAGAAGTAAAACAAAACAAAACACCTTTTTAAGCATATAGTTGATAACGCTCGTAAGTAAAACTCGAGTCCCAGATGACCTAGTGTGAGGTATATCACTGAATAATCACAGCAGGTTAATTATAGCTTTTATTCACACTGGATATTCTCAAATTACACAATGTTCTCCTGATCTCAGACTGCCACATGGATGTAAGGTCATCAGTGAATTAGTCATGCTCCTCTATCTGCAAGTCCAATTTGTTTTCTTCCCAGTCTGTCCGTTCTACCCAGTCCCTGCTTTATGGTACATACTAGAGGCTTTTTAAGAAACTAAACCTTACTAGTATGACGATCTAGCAAAGTATTACCATATAGGGGCATTCATGGAAACATCACTTTTGGAAGAATTATTCCTAACATTTTCCAAGCACGCAACATATTGAAAATTTCATTGGAATGGCTCTTTAAAAAGGTAAGAGAGCATAGTTATGCTAATAGTCATTCATCTCACTATCAAGAAGTTACAGCTTTTTCTGGTTATTGTAAAACAGACTCTGAAGGCAGAATTCCATGCCAGATGAATTCATTTTCTTGGGTCCTACCTCAATGAAAACAGGGAAGCAAATATACCTACAGATGCAGAACCTAGTATGATTCGTGTGCTCGTTCAATACCTTGAACAAAACAGACTCTGAGTGTACATTTGTTAATTTAAATTTTCAATGAAGAGTTCTCATTTCAATTGGCATGAAACTGTTTGGGTCTTGGAAAAATATTTTCAGCAGTGACGTTCACCATTTGCCACTGTCTATACCAGTGTGAGGCAGGAGGCTGGATTATTTATGCAGCATACAGTTTCATTTAAATTCTCCACATGCTCTCGCTGAAGCATCCAGAAAGGTTAGAGAAACTATGTGCTGGCATATCTCTTGGCAGCTTCTCAAGACACATGGCATTTATCTTTCTCCAGTAATACAGAATCACAGAACATAACTTTAAAACCAAGATGAAAGTTTATCTGCTCTCACTTCCACCTTGGATTTTTAAAAAAAATCTTACTTTGATTACTCTTAGAAGTCTTACAATTGAAATGCAAAGTCCTTTCTGTGTGGAAAAGACGAAGTGCCAACAGTAATCTACCAACTACCTCATGTTAAACAGGAATTGGTTGCTGAACTTGAAAACCACAAATGGCACGGTTGGCAGTAGCATCCAGCAATGTGAAAACATGCAGATTACGGAATGCGCATGCGTGTTCATGTATGTTGTGGTTCCTCTGCAGAATGATACGAGTAATCAGTAAACACCACAGAATGCTAAAGAAACTTAGACACCACATCCACCACTCACTCTAGGTAAAGAAATGGAGGTTCAGGAAGGTTAAAGGGTTCACCTGGATTGCTACAGTCAACCGGCTACCCTGCTGAGTGCTCACGGTGCTCCCTGGATTAGTTTGTAATTTAGTGCGTCCTCCTACCCAGGAGTCAAGTGAGTCTCCTTCAAACCATCTGGTAGATTTTCCTTACCTCTGCACCCAAGTGCAAAGCTCATCATTTTGGGTTCATCATTTGGAGTAGTGCAACTCGTTCCTGGCTGGCTCCTCCCAAGTATAACTCTCCCAACCCATCTGGGTACAGCAACTATAAATAAAAATATGGAGAAAAGGCCCTGGCACATAGTAGAACTACCATAACAGGCTGTCCTCTATCCCCACACCACTTTCATGCTTCTGCCTCATAAATTCAAACAATGGCTCTCAGCTGATCACTCACTGCATCAAATTTAAGCTCAAATGCAGCCATGATCTGGTTCATTCTTTATAGGCAGGCATTGTTCTCAATAAAACCTAACATCTCTGTGGTACTCAGGTCACCCTTTGTCACATCTGCCATGTTGCTGTCCTGTAGCCCTCTGCCATGGCTGTGCCGGCCATCTCCCCTCTTTCACACGGTAGTTAGCTCCTTCTCCTTCAGCACAGGCACCGCTTCCTCCAGGAAGGTTCCCAGATCACACTGATTTCTCTTCTGGAACATTTGTTCTTCGGAACAATATTACACCCCTCCCTGCATTTTCTATGTGCTCTACTTTTGTTTACTCTCAAAGGTTTTAGCTGCAAGAATGTATTATTAAGTGAAAAAAGCAAATTGAGAACTGGATTGTATGTATCTTGATCCCATTTATGATTAAAACACACACGTGTGTGTAAATGTCTGGAATCATATATGTTATATTTTAGTCATATTTATCTCTGGGGTAGCATTACCTGTAACTTTTACTTTTTTAGTTACACATTTCAGTAATGTTTTAACTTTTCCTTAGGTGAATTACAGTAAGAAAAAATATTTTTAAAAATAAAGAGAATTTAAATGTAAAGAAACTCCTCTTAACTTTGCTTGACCTAATAGACACACACACACACACACACACACACACACACACACATAATTTAAGTAGTTACTCAAGAGTCAGAACATCACAGAGAAACAGCATAGGTTTGGATATATGTTCTCACAGAATGAGCATGAGCGAGAGGGAGAAAGAATGTTACTGAATTATTTAGGGAGCCACCTCAAAATCCTGATTGCCTCTGAATTATATAATTGAATAAAAATACAGTATATTTTCTATTTCATAGCCAAAAACATAAAATTTTCCATTGGTGCTAATTTGTTCTCCACCCTGATTTTCATAATACATCAATTTTGTGTGTCCAAGGTATTAAGAACATATTACAGTAATCATGTGAAGTTTTTTAAAGAAGTAGCTACATAGACTTAGGCGAACATTCAAGGGGTTTAAAAGGAATTTTGAGTGAAAAATAATTGAGTAATTCCCAGTGTGTATAAAGTATCAGTGATTGAGAAATACACAAAAGGAGACTGTGATAGTAGTTCATAATAGAGTTGTTTCAAAATATTGAATTTTGAGGGGTGTTTATACTCTGTGGGTCTAGATGTAGTAATTAATATGACTATAGTTTTTTTCTTTTTCATATATTCTGAACTATCAAGAATGAGCATGAATTGGTTATATTGGGAAAATACAGTTGTTATTTAAATAGTGCTTCTAAAATTGGTTGAATGTTTAAAAAATTTAAATCTGAATTTATTAAGCAAGTAGTGAGGTAAATTACACACAATATATTATTTCACGTCCTGGGATAAAACGTGTGCTAAGTATTTTTCCCTCAATAACCTCGTAGCACACAACCACACAATTCCACGCTTAGCTGTAAATCCTCATGCAGTTGTTGGCATTAATTCTTACTAACGTTTCCCTTGAAACTGTATACATGCCCTGTAATAACTAAGCTGGCAAATAAAATAAAAAGCTATGTGAGTTTCTGCCCAAACTAGTTCTTTAAAGTAACAGAAGAAGACTGACCTCTTTTTTATTTTCCTGATTGAGGATGCTGTAACGCTTTTTTGTGGCTTTTATGTGGCTGTATATCCAAAAGTGAACATACTAAATGAATACGTACAAGCTCTTTAGGTATTCTGAAGAACAGTCCTAAAAATTCTCATCAGTTTATGTAACATCCAGATGAGTCGACACAGCTCTAGAGTCTAGCAAATATAGAAGGATATAGTTAAACGTTTTGGCTATTTAGACAAAACTTTACAACACTGCTGGAAAATGTGCCTGTGAAGCCACTATTGCACAAAATGTAGTTCATATTTGCTCTTTAACCTTGAGTTAGAGCTGTAGACCTTTCCATTTTCATTTAGCAAGATCAAATTCTCAGGCAGTCCAACACACATACGGAACGGAGGCTGGCTTCGTTTACACGGTGGGAAAGTCTGGCACCTTTAAGATAAAATCCTGTGAAGGAGAAAGCCTGTGGGGCAACACGGCTCTCATCCTCTTCAAGGATACGGGGAGCTCTAGCGGAACCAGGAAGCGCCCTGCTTGGAACCTCCCTTTGTTGCCACTATGTGATGCATCTAAGTTTTTTTAAATAAAGATTTTTGAATGTAGAAATACAATTTTTATCTTGTATTACTTCATCCGTTAATTCCCTCGAAGTTCCATCAGCTCCACCATTAAAATGTATCTGGAATAAACCACTTGTCACCACTTTCCACGTTCGCTGCTACCGCTCTGGTCGAAGCTGTCATTATCATCATCTCCCTGGATTACTGCAATAATCTCCTACAGGGTCTTCCTGAGACCACTCTTCCTCCCAGATTCCTGCCAGTTCATTCACTACACAACAGCCAGAGTGATCCTTTCACAGATGAAAATCGGCTCATGCCATTTATGATCAAAATTTCCAATGGTGTCTCATCACCCACAGAATAAAAATCAAAATTCTCAGAATGGCCTATATATCCCTACACAGTCTTGTTCCCTATGACCTCTCTGGTCTCATTTCCTATCACTCTCCTCCTCACTCACTCCACATTCCGGCCTCACTCCGCCTATCCTGAGGTTTCCTGAAAATGCCACACACATTTTCATCCGGGAGCCTGTGCATTTGCCACACCTCTGTTCTATCTTCACCCCACATCACTGGTTTGCTCACTCACTTCTTTAGGTCTCTGTTTTAAGGTCCCTTTCTTAGAACAGCTGTTTATGACCACTTTATATAAAACAGCAGCTCCCTGCAGGTTCCTCTCTATTACTTGGCTTCATTTTTCTTCATAGCTCTTACTATTTATCATCTGCCACAAGGATAGATGTATTTATTTGTTGATTGTCTATTTCCCCTCAACTAGAATACACAGCTCCTTGATGGCAGAGAATATGCCTATTTTATTCACTGTTAAGTCCCCAATGAGCTGGATACAGAGTAGGTGTTTCATAAACATTGGTGGAATTGAATATATATATTCTTCCTACCGTCTATATATGGAAAGGTTACTATCGCTAAGGCCAGACTTCTCAGTCTTGTCACTACTGACATTTGGGGCTGAATGATTCTTTGTTGTGGGGACTGTCCTGTGCACTGTAAGATGTTTAGGAAATTCCTGACTTTTACCCACTAGATGCCAACCTTCTGCCCAGTACTTCCTGGGTTATGAAAACCAAGATGTCTCCAAATATTGCCAAATGTCTTCTACAGGGCAAAATCACACCCGACTGAGGACTTAGGTAGTCTAAGAGGAAGAAGACTACCATTGGTTGACTCACTGCTTTGTGTCCATGCTTGGTCCTTTACATTATCTCTTTTAATTCTTCCAATAATCTCAATTGGCGGATATGGTTATTTTTAAAATGAAGAAGCTATGGCTCAGATGTTAGGTAACTTGTTGAAGATTGCACAACAAGTACGGTTGCTACAGTCTCAAACCCGGCCTGTCTTACTCCAACGTCTACGCTTTTTCCTATGAATCCTCATAAATGAAACTGCTGAAAGCAGAGATATTTTGATAGAGGCGAGGGAAGCAGACTTACAGTCCCCCAGTTTTCCTTTCCTCAATTTCATGTTCCTCAATGAAATAACTGCCAGGAATTTGCGCTCTCCTATCGTATTTGCCCTTCAAGGAACAAGCGCTGTGCTTCTATATCTAGTTTCAGAACCGAGGCCATTTCAGACACGAGATTCCTAGGAAGACCACGATACTGAAGGAACAATTAATCCCCACGCATCAGTCAGAGTGATCTTTAAACAATGGACTTGTGTTGTGTCGTTTCTGTCAAATCCCTCTTTGGTTCTGACATCATGACTGTCACAAAAATGACAGGTTTATCTGAGAGGCACATATGAAAGAAAGAGTGCTCCTAAAATATAGATCACAACACATGCTGCTACTTCTAGCCTTCCGGAGCCAGTGGATCAGGTCCCGCCCCACCTCCGAACAGGACCCTCCTCCCTATCTGCAAGCCACACTACTGCTGCCAGAAAGGCTCCGAAGCAGCAGAACCATCTGGCTCAGTGATGGATCAGAATGACCAGCTGAAACTCTTCATTATCTATCATTTATGTTGACAGTCCCCATCTCTCAGTTTATAAGATATTTCAAAAATTGGCAATTCATATAGTAAACCTTAATCATTCTAACTAAAAAGGCACTTAGACGTCAAATTATTCATTTAAGAATCTCAATCGAAGGAAAATACTGCTGTAAACAAACTCTGAAATAAAGGGGGCCAGCAAAAAACATGTTTTAACAGTAAATCTGAATCACGCCATGTTTTAAAAATTCATAAAGGAGAAAGATGAAATGATGAAAAGATGAACAATGGAATCTCTTACATTCTGCACCAGTGAAGAAATGAAGTCACCCATCTATGGAAAATTCTCAAGGGACTATATTGTGGAGGAAAAATAGGCCTTTACAACTGGGTACCATCTGAGTTAAGATTAGAAACAAAACAAACCAAATTAAATTGTTTATTCCCTACAGAGAATGCCCTTAATCATTTCACAGCTGAAGTTTCTTTTCTCATAACTGGCTGAGTTGTTCTCATGAGTCAGAAATGAACAAATTCATCAATAGAAATCTGCCAGAGACTGATCTAGCTGAAAGCATGAGTTAACACAACACAAAGGAAGAAAATGACGTCCTGAGTGTGCCAAGTTTTAATCACTGAAAACAAGCCAGCAATGGACTTGACCAAATATGGCTATAATGTCGTACAGTAATCACAGCTACTGAAATTACTTTTGTTTCCAACGTAATACATGAAAATTTCTAAATATGTAACAGAAAAAAGCAGGAATGTCTACACATTCAGAAAATCAAGGTCTATTTTCAATTCTTATATTTAAAAAGTCTACCTAATGAATTTAAAAAATAAACAAATGAGAAATCATCTTTGAAGTAATTGTGCTTTCAAGCTCTTTGAAAAAGAACTGGAGGGAGGGACTGCTCTCCGAAAGCAGCCCTGTTTGTACTTAGATGCAGTATTTCAAGCAGCCTGAACACCATGACAGCCTCTTGGGCTTCAAAGAATGCAGAATAGCGAAATCCCTTGGAATCATAAATGTAAAACCTATAATTATGGTTATTTAACAAAATGGTTTCTGTTAAGATATTTGATGATGAAATTCCCATCCTCAGATGTCAGTGCCCAAATTTTAATCAGCCTTTACTCATAAGTAAGTGTATTCTAACTGTTATTTGATTAAATGTCAGTGGCCATTAGGCCCAGCTCTTAAGTAAGAAGGCTTACAGAAGGCATGCCACAGAGGGTGTGGAATGGATTATGTAGAAAGACGAAGAAAGGAGAATTGTTTTTAGTAACTTCATGATGTGAGGCAGTGTTTCACCTTAAAGTAACCACAAAAACTTTAAAGGGGTGAGGACAACAGAAGGGAAGATCAGAGGTGGTGAAGTGGGTGAGGTCAGGGAAGGAAGACACAGCACGAAAGAGCCACACTTCTGGGTCTTGCATATACTGCCTTCCTGGCTGGCCCCCTCCACAACCCTAATGGGTAGGAAGAGCAGCTATTATCAACATCTTCACTTTGTCGATAAAGAAGCTAAAGCTTGCTGCCTCTGTGGCTTTTTAAGAAAACTTATTTTGATATAATTTTAATTTACATCAAATTTGCAGAATTAGTGCAGAGAATTCTGTGTGTTCATCACCCAGCCTCACCACCACAAACTCCCCTGAGTTCTTCTGATCTGGGAAGCCAAGCAGAGTCATGTGCTTAGTACTTGGATGAGAGTTTCTGTGGCTTTTCGTCAAGGGAGGACGTATTGCCAGAAAGATTTAAGATCTCTCCTCCAAACCAGTACTCTTTCCACCATATTACGAACTCCTAAAACAAAATTCCTTACTTACATGTAACATGTTCTTTCTGAATACAGACAAGATGACCCAAGTTTTACCTAAGTAAAATTACCCAAAAGGCACACTATACATTCCTACTACATGTTACAATTCTAGATACCTATAAAACGTGCAATAATCTAGAATATTCTACCTGAAATGTTCTTTAGTGGCTCTAGTAAGAAACTGGTTTAGTTTTTACAGAACTGAAAACCCTAAAATTTGAACTATGTGCAGTTTTGACAAGATCTGGAAATGCATACTAACATGAATACATTATTTAATAAGATATAAAGGGACAGGTGTTATGGAATTACTTTGCATAGTGACTTCTTAAGAAACATGCTCCATTTTCAGAGTCATTTTGCCGGAGGAGAGCAGTTAGTGTTAGATAGAAAGCCTAATAACTTGATCGTATGCTGTAAATTCCTTCACTGGTTCTGACTGTAGTCATTATGAAGGTAAGGTTGTATCTAATATCCATTTCATTTGTATGTCTATCTATAGGAATTTAGCTGTATTGTACATTTTAATAGAGAAGATGCTGTCCAAGATAGCTATGACTTGTGAGTGCTGGACACTGAGCGAGGTCCATTACATTTGCCACCACAAATCCTTTCCAACAGTTCGGAGATGCAGGTCCTGTTGAACGATCTGAGACTTGGAAACATTAAGTACTTTGTCTGGGTTAACAAGGATACCCTGCACAAGGAGAACTGGGATTAGATCTGTCTGACTCCAAGCCAATGCTCTGTTTATAATACCATGCAGCCTATAGAGAACATTGGAAAGAAGACAGGTAAAACCACAGTTAGGTAAAAGATAAAAATACTTTTGTCATCCAATAATAAAGACTTTATCATCTTTTGTGATGGTTGACATTCTTGATTGGATAATGATGCCAGGGGAACAAACAGTTTGGCTAAACACTTGAGGATACGGATAATGTAGTGTGTGTGTGCACATATGTGTGGTTAGGTTGTAGCTGTTAAGAGGGAGTACTTTACTGGGACAGAAGCATGATCATTTCTGTCTAGGAAGATCATCATCTTTCAAACAAGTAAGACAGAAGAAGGCTCCACGTGGGTGGAGCAGGGTGAGGGGAGAGTGGGGAGAACAGAGTTTAGTTGGCTGGTCAGAGCAGCCTAGGCACCTGATGGTCATGGAAAAACAGGGTTCATAGCCAGGTTGCCCCAAAACATCACATAGGCAACATTGAAATGAATATGAAAATATGATCTTGTTAAAATAATAAAATTATTCATAGCTCGAAAGCCATCCTCTTAGAATTCTTGAATACTGGTGCTTCCCCAGTACATTTATGGTATGATGAAATAAACTATAATTTGATTTATACACAACTTTTAAGTGACGCCCCTACTGTACCACGTCAGGTGTCCCATAAGTATAGTTAAACAAAGCATGCCTGGTTACTTTACAGGCCCTCCTTTGCACAGTATTCTTTAGAGGGCAGAACACAGCCCAGATGGTACGTATTTTCTATAGCACAGCATTCTAATTTCTTAAGTACCACGATGGATATTTTGATTAACAACAACAACAAAAAGTTAAAATCAAATCCTTTTTCCTACTTTAAGAGACAGGAAACCTACTAATAAATGCTGAATGATTTTTCAATCTTTTGATGTTGGGAAGTTTAGATAAACAAAACTCTTTAAAGACTAGGAGACTGAGGCTGAAACACATTAAGACACTAACACTCATCCCATAAATATGAGAGTTCTTTGACAATCATAGCCACATGACATAATATTCCTTCAGTATAAAAAAAGAGACTTATTTTGTCAGTTAGCTGAGAAATAACTGATAAGAAGGGATAAAATTAATGTCCTGTGTAAACAGCCTTAACTTTCGCATAGTGGGACTTTGGAACGGACCACGAGAGCCCAAGCAGAGGGCCTGTGTTCGAGGGCGAGGACAAGCCACCTTTTTAACAACTTCCTTGACAGCAAAAGCGATGAGTTCATATGACAGCTAAGAATTATTTGCTCTCATGATGAGCACAAAGAAATTCTGTTTCACAACTTCTGAGTTCATTTCACTGGCACAGCCTACACACTGTACGAGAGAAGTTCAACGGCATCAGGCGAAATGGAGTCCAGTCATGGCCACGTGGACCAGAACGGTCAAACGCCATCCATCTATGACTTTTAAGGAAAACAAGAGACCACGCCTATCTTAATAAACGAATTACTTTCTAGAAATTTATTCTCAATCGTATCAACCTGTGGGTTTCAGTCACAAGTTTTAGTAGTTAAAATGTTTTTGTCTGCATGCAGTCTGATCCCAAATTAGTTACTTGAAGCAAGACAGAAGTGTATTTTTCTTCATGTAAATGAATTCTGGACAGGAGGAGTTCAGGCTTGATGCAACCGCCTGTTGAAGGCACGTGGGCCTCAGTCTCCTCCAGCTTCTGCTAGGACATTTTTCTTAGCTGTGCTTTTCTTTTTTCTAATTTTAAAAATTATTTATTCCTTTTACTGAGATATAATTGACATCTAACAATGTGTAGAATGTGCCTTTGTCTTCATGATTCAGAATGGCTTTTTTAAAAAACTTTTTTTAATGTTTATTTTTGAGAGAGAGAACATGAGCAGGGGCAAAGACAGAAAGAGAGGGAGACAGAGAATCCGAAACAGGCTCCAGGCTCTGAGCTGTCTGCACAGAGCCTGATGTGGGACTCAAACTCACGAGCTGCGAGATCATGACCTGAGCTGAAGCCACTTAACCAATTCAGCCACCCAGGCACCCCCAGAATGGCTTCTAAAGCTCCAGATATTACCTGCACAAAGTGGTCAAATGTAGGAAGTGAATGTACTTCTGTTTTCAGAAAACTAACAGGGTCGTTAGAATACTTCCGATTACATTTTACTGGCCATATCTTATATGATCAAATCCAGCTGCAAGTTAAAGAGAGGAATGTGCTATTGTGGCTGGATGGCAATATAACTAGCTACAAATCAGTTTTATTACAAAGGTAGAAGAGAAAGGATATCAGGTTGTAAGTAGCTGTCTCTATCATGTTGGTCTATGACTGGGGTATAAAAGTCATTACATTTATGTGAACCATCATATTGATATCCAGACCTGATTTTTACCAGGTGTAAGAGCTGTGGCTTACGAGTTAAGGATTCTCTCCCATCACATCACTCACCAACATTTAAAAAAAATGCATTTTATACATTTTTTAACTTCATGGAGTGTCTCTGGGAGATAAGTGCAACAAATAACCAAGAATATTAAGCCAACTCTAAAATGACTGAGGTGCTTTAGGAATAAAACGATGTAGTTGCATTTAATCTCTTCATATGTTAGGGTCAGTACAACAATCAGGGAAGGTGAGTGATACGAAAATGAACTTGGCAAATGATTCACTCCAGTGGGTGCTTGGCTGCCTTGCCCGTGTTAGTCTTTGCACTTTGCATGAATGCTGGCTGGCGGGCTGGGAACTACTTTTGATTTGTTCTCTACTAACCTTTTACTGGAATCCTAGATACAGCCAGTAAAAAGCCACCAGTCTCAAACTTCATCGAAGGAAGAAAAGATGATTGAAGTGGACTGGGGTGGCCAGGGCTGACGTGATCCCAAGTACAATGAACTTGAAAGTAACAGAAAGTATCATCAGCACTGGATATAAATCAGGGCAGGGTGAATTTACATAAAGAGGCAGGCCATCATATCTGAAAAATACCTACTCACTTTTTAATGAAAAACCTAAAATTGCAAAAAATGCAAATACTGCAATCTTGTCAGAGAGTTCTACATTTGTACACCATTTTATTTTGGTGAGAAAGATACAAACAAAAACCAACTAAGATGGCATTCAATATGTATCTGAAACAGAATGGGCAGGGGATGTTATAGGCCCAGTACGATTTCAACTCAATCCCTTTATATTCAAAATCAACAGTGCTGAACAGTAATAACTGAGTTTTTTTCTTAATGTACTGCTCTGAAATGTTCTTACATGATCACAAGGGCCATTCTGTATCGTCAGAGGAACACTAGAGTGCCTTGTGAAGAGCGTGCCGACCCGGACTCAGGACCTGCCCTTCAGGTCCAGTCTTGCCGCTAACACAGGAAGGGAATCTCTAGTTTTGGCTGCTTCCTCTGACTGCGGCTGAGTTCTCTCTTCTTGAATATAGCTCTGGTGTTCTGTGGTTCTGCGTGTATCCTGTATCGGACAGAGGTCTTAAAATGTTTAGAACTATGTCATAGCCATGGGTCCTAATGATTCGGAGACCAGACAACCTGTTCAAGTCCAGGATGGAAAACAGTCTCAGTCTATTTGCAAAGATTCTGATCTAGAAGAGATGTCATTGGGAGAAGCTGGCGGGTTCGTAACTTCTGGAAAACAGCCAGATATTTCAAAACTGTAAAAATGTGTGTGAACCATTTTGCCCTCAGCAGTGACGCAGCCATTTAATCCATTGCAATGACTTTCCCCATGACTCTCATTTCTCACACAGAAGGCCACCGGATTTAGAAAGTGAGGAGGCATTGTGATACTTAACAGAAGAGATACTGCGGCATTTGTAAGAATCTGAACTTTTATAATAGATGGAGAAAGAAAAAAGAATTCCAGGTACTTTTTTTTTCCCCTGGAAAGTTCAAGGGTAGGAAGATCACTATCACTATGACTTCAAACACCTCCCGCTCAACATCCTCCTTTCTGTAGTGAATTAGGTTGAATACAAGAAACCTAACAAGACATACTAATGGACTTTGCAAAAAGTACAAACAGCTGTGCAATTCATATGGAAGCTGAATATCTGTCTTTTAAAAATAAGAAATATGCTGAAAGCTATTAGCAAGCAAACTTTTTCTAGAGAAGAATATCTAAGAGAATGTAATATTCAAAGGCATGTAAATGTTCTTCAAAAATAAGAGCAAAATTTTCAAGTGATTGTCTGGGTCAGATAAACATCAATGAGCAGAAGAAAAGGGAAATCTTATAATCAAATGATGTTAGTTATTTGTACATCACCATAGCCCAATACATCTCCATTGTACTCGTCTATAGAGAGTCACTAGTAAAACTGCACATTCTCCAGCACAAGAAAGGTCTTTGGTATTCTGATTATGAGGAAATAACAGTGAGGCTTCAAAAATGAAGGTAAATTTAGGAGCATATTTTTAACATCCTTTACGTAAGTTAATTTCTATTTTCCAACAACAAAGGGCGGGAGTACCCTGAGTAGGTAGGACAGTGAGCGTACCTTTGCATACTCCGTAAGAGAGACATATCCTGTGGCATTAACTGAAAATATAAAACAAAATAGAACACAAAACTACCATGTCCCTATTAAAAAGAAATCAGATTTCGTATGCTTGTGACACTTTAAAGGGAATATTATGAAGGAAAACAAAATAAACACTTAGCCTGTCAAATGAAAATGGATTTGGGAGTTTCAACTCCAAACTGGCAGACAGGTAGAATTAAATTCAAGTCAAGTATGCAGAGAAACTAATATAGGATTTAAATATTTGCCTAGTAATGCAGTGTTTGAAAGAACATATTTAAAGACATGTTTTTGCTGAAACGTTTTACAGTTTTAGCAAGGACATTTTCTGAGGAAAAGCTTGACTGAAGCATGGTTTACTTTCTTTGTAGTTCTGCGAACTTTACTGGGATTTCTAGATTTACTCTCTCATGAGCCATTTTCCTTTAAGTCTCAGAGAACTGTGTAATATCCCCTGCAGCTTTTAAGAAGAAAACTAGATTTGGATTATGAAAATCATTTTTGAAGGAAAATACTGAGGGTCTCGAGATCAGCTCCAGTGTATTTGTGGGCGTGCTGATGAATGATGAGTGAATGGATGGATGGATGGTCTGGGGCAGTAAGTGGCTCAGGCACTGTCTACCTGCTCTCGCGGTCCCCATCAGTGCAAGGCTACCCTGCCAGCCTCCTCAGAGTGCTGCAGCCTGGCCCTGCCTTCCAGCCACACTGCCAGGTCTAGGCCGGGACACCCAGCACAAGCTGGGTCAAGCAGGAGCCACCTCCAGAGATTTGAAACTGGAAATCCGGACAACCGGGTCTATTTCTCTTTAGGTGATGAAACTCATTTGCCAGCACCTGTTGGCAGCATGTTATCTACCAAATAAAAACACAGTTCAACAGGGAGAGAAAATTGAAGACTCTTAAAACAAGAGAAGCAGAGATCAGAAAGAGAAAGAAAAAGCTGATTTTACTGGTGTGTGAGCTGTAGTTCCTGAGGCCCAGCTGTATTTCTATTCTCAGATTGCTTAGAAGATGCACATCCTTACAACGTGAGAAATGCGTCTACTTGTAGAGTTAATTAGTTTTCTGAGCAACATATCACAAAAATTATGAATTAATATTTTATAAATTTAGCTTATTTGCCACCTCTAGTCTTCATATGAATCCATGATCTTTATACAGAGTCACCTCTCTAAATCTATATCTACAAAAAGAATAGCGTAACAAAAAGTATAAAAAGAATAGTGGTAACTCCTATTGAAGTATAACTCCCATGACAACTTTGCTTTATTATCCTGAAAACACTGACCCTTTCCTATCCAACCAACATTTCTTTTATTCAGCAGCACATTAATCTATATGATTAATTTACCATTAGGACATGGCCAGTAGTTTGCACATAAATTATACGAAGGCCTAAATGCAATCATCAAGTCCTTTAATCAAGAAAAAAAGATCTTCCTACATAACCTTAGAAAAAAGCAGGCGGAGGTACCGAAGTTTTATTCACTCTTGGTTTCTAAAACCAGTAGTTTACTGTTTAAAGAGAAAACAACTCGATAAAAGAATTTCTAGAGATGACAAGCAGTTCTGGATTGTTGAATCTGTGAACATGTAAAGATTCACATTTAAAACTAAGTTATAGAATACTCCAACTCATAACTGTATCTTAAAACTTTGTTTTCAATTAAAAATGCATCTTCTCAGAGAAATACTGTCTTAAATGGTGACTAATGGCTCATGTAATCTAAAAAAGCTCTTTAACCCGATGCCTCTGGATTATACTCAGTTTATGGAGGGATCCAAAGGGGCAAATTAAAGAATTTTGTCCCCTTCCCATATGGACCAATACTATGCAAAATTGTGAAAACACAAAGTTGGTGTTTGATAGATTCTCACATTATTTCTGAAATCTCAACTTCCTAGCATCTCTCTCTTGATTTTTTTTCCCCACAAGCATGCAATAGAGCAAATCACTTAATGTTCTCTACTCTTCAAATTTCTCGAAGGTTCACAACTTTTTTCTTCCTTGCTAACCAAAATTGTTTAAAGAAAGTTCCTTTCAGTTAATGGTTACGATGTAAGCAATCTGATTCACATCAATATGTAATAACTGACTGTCCTTGGCCCTTCATGTGTTTCTAAAAGTTTTGAAAGAAGACACAGTACTCTCTTATCATCTATGGTTTTGAAAATTGTGGATTTAAGATAACAATGATTCACATTTGAAAAATAAGTATGATAAATCCATTATCTTTTCATATGTGTGATTCTGCTCAGAAATTACCTGAGAAGCAAAAATAAAGCAAAATATCTTTATCAGCCCTGACATTAGGGAGGCTAGTAACTGTATACAATCAAACTCAAGGGTTTTTTTCCAGATAAACATCACTGCTTCTCTACTATTTTGTTTTTCCAGATAGTCCACACCCCCATTATTCTTCCTAACACTTTTTAAACTGTGATCCTAGGCAAGGCATCATCTCCAGGCCTCTGTCTGCAAAGGGGTCTGGATAATAATAAAACCTACTCCATGGATAGACTGTGAGATGAGATAATATACATGTTAGGGTTTAGAACAATGTCTGGGCCTGTAGTAAGTCCTATACAGGACTCTGCTATCATTACTATTATGTCTATTTCTCTGGTATATCAAACATTCTGTCAAGGAAATAACTATATGATGAGTCTTACCCCATGCCCCCAGATCAAGTATAGCAGCGAGCACCTAGTGGGGAGTCAAAGCATATTTATCAAATGAAAAAGTACTAATTTATTTTGAAGGTTGATAAATTGAGACACATAGGTTTAAGTTTCCTCGGAACTTAAAAATAGCCACTAAGAGCTTTAAATGATGGTATGCTCTGAAATTACAAATTAGAGACCATGACAGAAAATGGGCAGCGTAGCATAAAAGACAGAATAATAAAATAAGATAAAAACATATGGGCTATATCAATAAAGGTAAACAGGGTAATCTCATTAACTGAAAGAAATTAAAGAAAAAAATCTTAAGATTTGGGGCAAAACTCAAAATCCCATTATATATATATACTGTTAATAACAGTTACATCCAAACCAATTACATCAAGAAGACAGAAAGAAAAGACAGACAAAGTTAGAACAAGGATACGTATGAATCAAAACAGGAGCGCCTGTTTTCTACTGATGAAGCATTCCATCAACAATAAAGAAAAAGGCTTAAATTTTTTCTCTCCTAATTTGGGACAACTGGTTTGTATACAGCAAAAATGGTTGGAAAGTGAAGGAGATAGCTACAGAAACATCACTGCAGTGAACGACTTACTTCTAATATGCCTCTTGGTTTCTATTTGATTAATGACGAGAAAAAAATGTGGGGTGCCCCAAATGACCAGTTGGGACGTGAAAGAAATAGTAGAACGCTTATTTATATTTCTTTTTAATTAAAGAAAATGGAACATGCTTTACATGGACTGACAGTGTTACCCTTAATTGGTCCAGACGCCCCAGAGTTGCATACAGCGAACATCCTGGAGGAGGGCAGCACTCGCACATGCACAGGATGACCGTGGCACTGTCGTGAGTAGTTTGTTCAGGGAGAGGATGGTGTAGTTGGTGTCACCTCACTTGGTACAGTAATTAAAAAACGAAGACCACTGATAACAGAGTCTCTGCAACATTTTGAACTGAGATGCAGAACGCACACAGAGATCTTTTGTGTCACCCAGAGTCTCACAGGTCACCTCTGAGCAAAGTAAGTAAAAGTTACAGAACTTCAAGACAAATGAATGTTTTTTTTCTGTTTAGAGTCCAAGAGTTGTGAATTTGCTGAACTTTTCTGGTGGCCACTGGATGCTAGCAGATATTTAAAGTGAATGAACATAACTTATGTATCCCTTTAAAGGCAAAAGCACTAAAAATAGAAATGCTTTCTGAATTGTGAAACATCTATGATTTACAGATGTTTGAAAATATGCTCATTATTATTAATTTGTTTGTTAGTATCACATATATTTATAGAGCACCTACTATAGCTCTACTGTATTGTGGGCACTGTAGTGAACAAGAAGACAATGCTCTTGACCTCCTGCAGCTTACCTAGCGGGGGGAAGACAAGCAATAACCATATAAAAGATAGAGGCTGATAAACACTATGAATAAAATATAGTAGGGGAAGTGGGAGGAGAAGGATAGGATAGGAGAGGGACTCTTCTTGGCTTAGTCTGCTCAGGCTGCTGTAACAAATACCATACATCTGGTGGCTTCAGCAACAGAAATTTACTTCTCGGGGTTTTGGAGGCTGTTGAGTCCTAGATCAAGATATTAGCATGGTCAGGTTCCAGGGAGGACTTTCTTCCTGGCTTACAGACAGCTGTGTCCTCACATGGCAGAGATTTCTGGTGTCTGTTCCTTTTCTTACAAGTGCACCAGTCCCATCACAAAAGCCTTGCCTATGACCTCTTCAAGTCTGATTATCTCCCGAAGGCCCCATTTCCAAATACTGTCACATTAGAGGGCTTCTACATACGTTTTTTATGAGGGGACACAATTCAGTCCGTAGCATCTCTCTACTGTAAGGTTGGGGCAGATCTCTGTGGTGATGTGAGATGTGAGCAGAGCTCTGAGGGAGACGAGAGGGCTAGGGGACAGTACGTGACAAAGTCCGCAAGTGGCAATGCGTCTGTCCGGTTGAGAGCCACTGAGAGTGAACATCTGGAGGGAGACAGACGACTGACACGACTGACCAATATACCTGGCAACAGTGGAGGCTACTGTGACCTTGACAAGAGCCATTTCTATAGGACAGTGGGGATGAAAATGTGATTCAAGCAGGTTCTAAAGAGAATAGGAGGAGAACAAATGCAAGCTCTTTTGAGAAGTCCTACAGTAAAAGAGGGCAAAAAGTAGCTGGAAGCGTTTCTGTCTGTGTCGGGGCAGGGGCAATCACAGCACTTCTCCGTTGGCTAGAAATGAATGAAGCCTACTGGGTTGTGGTAGGAACTTGTGGAACTTCTCTCACTGCTCCCCTTTTCTCAGGGAAACAGGAAGCACATTTATCAGCTGAGCAAGGACAAGAGAAGTGCTAGAGGTCTACCCAGCCAGGAGAAGTTTAAATAGTTGTTAAGGTCAGGGGCAGAATGGATGCACTGTGGATTTTCTAAAATTGCCGGGCAGCACTAAGGCCAATTTGAGGCTCTTAGTTGTCAATCTGAAGTCATAACTAGTTAGCTTGATTGTGTTTTCCTCCAGTCATGTTCTGCTGCTGGGGAACAGGCATGATGTGGCTATAAAATAAGCAGAGAACTAGATTTACCCAGGATTGGGTTTTTTTTGCTAGGGCAGGTGTCAGTGCAAGTTCTAAGTGTGAATGAAATCTTAGTCTGAAAACAATCTATTCACATATCTAACTAAATTTCAAATTTTCCCTGATGAAGGTTCTGTGATCAAAAAGAGTTTGTAGACTAATGATAAAAAGGAAGTGAATACTATTAATAATGATGTGGTAGACACATCAAAATCTCCCTGTGCTGTCCATGGATCAGCTATAAAAGGTCATCTCATATGAAAACACCAAGTAAATTCTAATAAATTCCTAAGGCTAAAACAGTATTTCTAAATATATTTGACTGCTATGCAAAAAAGCAACTAAAACACCTAATAGGGTCACAAACAAAATATTCCGTCACTTGGAATATATATCTATACATTTTAAATATTCTTATGTAAATTAGGCCAAAAAGCAATTCAAAAGTACAATATTGAATATTGATAATTATATAAATATATCAGTACATGATCTAATGTATTAGTAAGTATTAATATTAATATATTCACAAAATAGTATTTAAGTAGATGTGATATATATATTTTGAACCTATGGACTATATGTCAGAAGCTATGCTAAGAAATTACAAATTTAGTATTTCTTGGATTAAAATTTTTTCTATTAAAAATAGCAATGAACACATTTGAGTTTTAAATAAAGCCTTTGTTCAATTATTTCCTTAGCATAGTACCTAGAAATGCAATTTCTAGGTCAAAGGGCATATGAGTTTGTTTTTTCTTTTCATGTGTTTGACAGATAGTCATGCTTTTCTCCCAAAAGCTGTATCATCTTATGTTTCCACTAATATATGGGAGAGTCAGTTTCTCCACAACCAAGTAAACACTGAAAAATTCTTGGTACAATTTAAACAAAATCCATTTTCTAGCTGAAATAAGATGAGATTTTTCTCCCTAGCTTTGGTTTGCTTTTTCTTTATGGGGGGCGGGAGGCGGGGAAGGCAGGGAAAGGAGGCGAAGGGTGGAGATGAGATTCAACATTACAGTGCATTACAAAGGATTTACACATTTTCTCATGGCTGTCTCTTGCCTCAGAGAACCCACAGTTCTTTGGGTAACTCCCCAATTTAATCAGCCAAACTACAATCATTATATTTGGAAGTACACAAGACCCACACAAGTAACTGGGATGATTTAAGAGAATACCATGAGGAGAGGTTTTTATAGAAGAATTTATGAGTTTGTGATGACTGATATCCCAAAGAAATAATATCCAGGCAACCAAGATAACTCATCACTCTTTGGTTATAATACATTAAAAAACCTTCACCGTGTATTTTTATGATTCATAGGAAAAGCTTAAGCAATATTTAATTATACAAGAAATGTACTGTATTGTCTACTTCAGAACCATATAAAGGATTATCAAAAGGAACTGCTTCAGATAATGTGGACAATTCCTCCACATTTTACTTGAGGCATTTTTGCTTTTACAGACAGTGACAACTGCCTTATTAAACCATCTTACTTTTTCTACTGATTATGAAGAACTTGTTGTAGGACAAGAAGGAAACAGCCTTCCTAGACTCAAAGAGCCTCCCCACTAAACCCAGACGGATAAGAGGAACTCCACAGAGCTACTCCCAGGGAAGAAGATTGCGTTTTTTTGTCTTCTTTTTTTCCATTTTCCCTCATCTATTTCTCTCTTCCTCCCCAACCCCCGCATCTTCCTCTCCCCTGCCAGTCTCCCCCCTCACTCAGATAACTTCCGCAGATACAGCAAAGGAATACAATAGTATTTTTTGGAGATATCTGTGGATGTGCTGGATTTTGGTAGAGTCTAATTTTAAATTATTTAAAAGCTCTGGTAGAGCTTTTATATATAAGGTATTTTTTCAAAATAAAACCAATTACCCCAGAGATTTAGAGTTTTCTTAGTGTGTTTTCACAAAAAATGGTTACTTTTGTACTTACAGCTTTTCCATATGTGAGAGCAGGTCAAAAAACCCATTATCAATGACTGTCTTCTGTTTGAGATGCAGAATAACTACAAAACCTCAATGTCCTTTCTTCAGGGACTTTTAAAAGGGCATTTAAAAGGAAGATTTAACAAACACTTCAAAATGTCCAAATTGTTAATACTTATTACTTAGTTACTTTAAAATCCTGCTTGAAACAGTTTACTACTTGGCCATATTAATCGTGGGAATATGGCTAAATATTACTCCTTGTAACCACAGTAGCAATGGCAATTATTAAACAATTATTAATTCAAAGCCCCATAGCTTATCAATATCATACATGAAGCAGATTAAACTCAAAAGTAACTTCTGTGAATGTGGTGACTTGTTGGTAACTTGTCCTGGTGTTGGAAGAACTAAGTGAAACAATGCTTCCCTGTTGTATGAAGTACAATGAGTGGAGATGCAAAATTTTCATGCCACACAAAATTCAAGAGTAACTTAAGGCACCTGCAAAATCAAACTATCTTCTAGATATAAATCAGCCAATAAGTAAAAGAATTATCCAGAAGGGGTATTTAATGGATCAGAGAACTAAGTATATGTTATTATTTGAAGATGGTAAATTATTAAATCTTACAACTGTAACAAATACATGAGAAAAAGTATGAAACATTTATTGCCAAATGTTCTGAATTGGCCAATAGGTAGAATGGACCAATAGTCACAGATGATATTGGTCCTTTTGAGACAAAATCTGCCTATTGAAAGTGGAATTGATGCTCAGCATCAGTTTGTAGACAAATTTGGGACACAGCAGAGATCAATGCTGAAGTAGTATGGTTAGAAGAACTTCCATAGCTAAAACTGGAACAGCCACTATTAGTGTTTGAACAGGTAGCTATGTGAGCAATGAAACCCATGAACAACTGGAAAGCTCCTGAAAAAGATTTGTTGGAGAACTCCTGATATGAAAAGTTCATAGGGGTTCATAACTAGTTATGATATCCTCTTTGAATCCTATGTGAATCAGAAATGACTGGTTTTATATACCTGGAAACTGCATTCTTTAAATATTTAAAAAATATTTTACTTATTTTTGAGAAAAAGAGAAAGAGTGCAAGTGGGGGAAGGGGAGAGAGAGAGGGAGACACGGACTCCAAAGCAGGCTCCAGCCTCTGAGCTGTCAGCACAGAGCCCGACATGGGGCTTGACCCCACGAACTGCAAGATCACGACCTGATCTGAAGTCAGATGCTTAACTGACTGAGCCACCCAGCTGCCCCAAAACTGCATTCTTTAAATAAAACAAAAAACATTCAAATCATCCCAAAGGATAGATTAATGATACATACATTAGCTACAAAATTATACCTATTTTAGTTACTTTATTTGGAAAATATTTATTGAAAGTTTATAATGTTTAAAGCACTGTGCTAGGTACATAAGATCTGAAAGTAAACTAAGTCCATGCTTTCAAGGACCTTATTTAGTAAGTTAATTAAGGAAATACAATGACTTATAATCTATCACCTACTATATACCTGAACTTAGATATTGCCAGATGGAGAAGGCTCAGCAAAGGGAAGAAAAGTGAACGCCTGTTTAGGGAACTATAAATCCAAGCAGCGTGTGTGTGTGTGTGTGTGTGTGTGTGTGTATGTGTGTGTGCGCGCGCGCACATGCCTGTTTGGGGAAGGAATATTAAAAAAGAAGAGGATCAAGAATGGTGAGAGATGAAGATGAAAAGGCTATTTGAGGCTAGATTATAAAAAATGTATTACTATCATGCTAAGAAGTTGAGACCCTTCTGGAGAAAATGGAGAATCTTGAATAGCAGAAGCCTGGCAAGATCTGAGCTGCCTTTTGGACCACTGCTTTATGAAAAGGATAGTTCTCAACAGACATACGAACACAATGGATTGCACTGATCACTAAATATTTATAGCCTCATATAGAATTCTTCTAAATGAGGAGCGCATTGATCTAGGAGTAAGCTTGATTGGCATGATGTCAGGAAGTGGTGGCTACATTAAGAACCGAAGTTAAGGTGGCTTCTTAGCATGGATACAACACAGGAACAGAGGGAAATTATCTATACCAAACAAGCAATGAGCTTTTAATTCCACTAAATAAACTACAGGATTAAAAAGACAAAAATCTTGCCACAGAGTACATTTATTTTCATATTTAGAATTACTAACTTGTAGAGATTAAACCAACACAGATAAATAAAAGCCAGACTATGTAACAACAATCTGCCCACCTACTGTGGGGAATGTGGGTGAAGGAGAAAGAATAGAGAAATATAATCCACAAAATATTCAGGGCAAAAATATTTTGGTTATTACAACAACCACAATTTGAGAACTATAAACATTAAATGTAAATTAGTGGTAAATCCTGTGGTGTTCTTAAATTCGGTGATATTTTAAAACTCTTCTCTGCCAAGGTGTTTTATAAACAAGTTGGTGGACTGATCTCTAAGAAAACCCTCGCAATGGATCTTTTAAAAGAGAAGGATATGATTTTAAAAAGAACAAACTGAAATTATTTGGGAAAGAAAATATTGATTGATTCCATAAAAACCTAATTGAACAGTATAATCAGATGTGTTAGTCAAATATCCATTTATGCAAGACTAAACACAGCAGCCCAGCGAGACCTGCACACATGCATTACGGCTGGTAGACACAAATGTTTGGTTTGCAGTGCTGGTGTGTATCTTTACTCTCAAAAATGGTTCTCTGTTTTAGTAAAATTGAAACTCGCTTGATGTGGGAAAGGTGGAAGTGAATGGTAATCATTGTTCTTATATTTTACTACCAAGTTCTGATTTCAAATATTCTATAACCATCAAAATCCTACAGGAGAAAACAGGCAGCAACGTCCTTGACCTCGACTGCAGCAACTTCTTACTAGAAAGGTCTCCAGAGGCAAGGGACGCAAAAGCAAAAATGAATTATTGGGACTTCATCAAGACAAAAAGCTTTTAGACAGCAAGGGAAACAACCAAAAAACTAAAAGGCAACCTACAGAATGGGAGAAGAACTTTGCAAATGACATACTGGATAGAGAGGTTGGCATCCAAAATCTATAAAGAACTTACCAAACTCAACACCTAAAAAACAACAGTTCAGTGAAGAAATAGGCAGAAGACATGAATACTCTTCCAGATGGCTAATAGACACATGAAAAGATGCTCAATACCACTTATCATCAGGGAAATAGAAATCAAAACCACAATGAGATACCACCTCACATCTACCAGAATGGCTAAAATTGACAACACAGGAAACAACAGATGTTGGCAAGGATGTGGAGAAAGGGGAACACGTTTGCGCTGCTGGTGGGAATGCAAACTGGTGCAGCCACTCTGGAGAACAGTGTGGAGGTTCCTCAAAAAATTAAAAATAGAACTACCCTATGACCCAGCAACTGTACTACTAGGTATTTATTCTAATGATACACAAAACGTTGATTTGAAGCGGCACATGCACTCACTCCAATGTTTACAACAGTGCTATCAACAATAGCTAAATTGTGAAAAGAGGCCAAATGTTCTCTGACTAATGAACAGATAAAGAGCATGTGGTGTGTCGGGGCGCCTGGGTGGCTCAGTCGGTTAAGCATCCGGCTTCGGCTCAGGTCAGATCTCACAGTTCGTGGGTTCGAGCCCCGCGTCGGGCTCTGTGCTGACAGCTAGCTCGAGCCTGGAGCCTGTTTCGGATTCTGTGTCTCCCTCTTTCTCGGACCCTCCCCTGCTCCAGCTGTCTCTCTCTGTCTCTCAAAAATAAAATAAAAAGCAATAAAAAAAAAAAAAAGAGCATGTGGTGTGGCGCGTGTGTGGGTGGGCGTGTGCGCCCACCCACACACACACAGGCAATCAAAAAAAAAAGGAAATCTTGCCACGTGCAACAACTTGGATGGAACTAGAGTGTACTGTGCTAAGCAAAATAAGAGAAAAAACAAATATCATATGATTTCACTCATATATGGAATTTAAGAAATACAACAGATGAACATAGGGGGAAGGGAAGGAAAAATAAGATAAAAACAGAGAGTGGGGCAAACCATAAGAGACTCCTAAATACAGAGACAAACTGAGGGTTGCCAAAGGAGAGATTGGGGGGGGACTAAATGAGCGATGGGCATTAAGGAGGGCACATGTTGGGATGAACACTGGGTGTCATACGTAAGTCACTGGGTTCTACTCCTGAAACCAAGACTACACTGTATGTTAACTAACTTGAATTTAAATAAATTTCAAAAAATAAAGTTTATCCCCCTCCCCAAATAAATAAAATACTCTATCCACATAATGAAAGATACTTGTAGGCATCAAATCTTAAATCTCGCTTTGGATTTGGAAAAGCACGGTTACTATGAGTATTGTTTCAATGTTGTCACCATGTATTTAGCTGCCCAGTAGCCTAGGGAAAGGGCAGCAAGAACTCTTTTAAATGTCACCTAAAGAGGATTAGTAAGAATAGGTCTGAGGGTGGAAGACAAAATGGGTATGGCACTAAAATTTTTATCATAGAGATGGTAGTCATTTGGCTAATCTTGCACTAAATTTTTTTTCCAAGTAAAGCATAACCCAAGCAATTAAACACGCTGTAATAATACAGAGCAGTTAAAAAACCCAACAAAACCCAACCATTTCTAGTTTCATACTATAATCAAAGCAGAAGTCTGATTCTACCCTTAGAACTATGGAGTTCACAGATGATTAAGAAAAAGCCTAAAAAAATCCCTTAAGAACAATCTGTCATATGTGATGAATTAAGGCTAAAATTGTAAACCTAGGTAAGTGAGGGAACGTTCTATTTTTATAAAATCTGTAACTTTTCATACCATTAATTGAAAAATATCTTCTCCAGAAGATTCCTTTCTGATGTTTAGACAAGCTTTTATGGAAATGAACATACAGATCTTTGCCATTACATAATTAGAAGATAGTTCCAGCCGTGGATACAAAATACTTTGATAAAGTCTATAAAGTCATGAATGGAAATCAATTTCAGAGCAACACATTATACCTACCTGTGGGTTCTCCTAAAGTCATGTAATCCTTAACTCCCTGTTCTGCAGTTTCTAGGCCAGAAAAAAAAATACTAAATTACAGTAATTATGCACTGTGGAGCTGGAATTACCAAAGGTTTTGGGGGAGGTATTTCTATTAATATTCCCTGAAGAATGATTTCATATTTTTCAATTATGTGATCCAAGATTACCTTCAAAAGAATACACAGACATACTAATGTGCTCTCCTGATGAATCTGTCAGAGTTTCACCCTGACATACTATCGTTTCATGTTTTAAAATGTACCCTAGTTCTATTCTGTTTTCTGCCCTCTTCAGCAAACTACACAGAAGCTAATTCTATGGTCCTGTCTGAGGCTAGTCATAAAGATTTCTTAAAGAAGTAATGTGTTTTACCTCAGAAAAAAACTGAATTTCAAATAAGATAGCAAGGGAAACAAAATACAGGGCTCCATTATGCAACCAATGATCCACCAAGAAGGTTCAAAATCCACACCAACCAGAATAAGGACCATGTATTGAGCCTGTATTCCCCTTAAGAGGGTACACATCTTCTTTGCCAGTTATTACAACAGTACTGTGGATGCAGAAACTATATTTTGTCTTTTGTACAGTCACAACCTCAGAGGGTAGGAGAGTGACTGACAGAAGAGTCTCAATGAATAAATGCTGAATGAGTTGAAGAGTGGGAGAAAGGATGGATGATTTGCTTGAATCCAAAGAAAACGATTTCTCCTCATTCTCCATGTTATCTCTTAAGGAAAACTTCCTAGAGATCCAGGCAGAGTCGAGGTTGTAATACATTACTTGGTCAATTCTGACTGTAATAATAGATCCTCTACCCTTATGGACCTTTGAAGCTACCTTTCCAGCACTCATTCCCTCTTCCTAAAGCTCCAGCAATCAATGCCTTTGTGAGGGGCTGAGTGCACCTTCAGCTTTAGGGATGGAGCAAATGACTTAGGCTAAGTCAATCAGAATAAGTTATCCTCCTGGCTACTATGGGTGGTAGGTGTTTCAGAAGATTTTGTGATATAAGCATTTTCAGAGTCAATCTTGGACAAAAACATTCTATCATGGCCTGGGGCTACTATGGCATTAGTGCCCCTAGGAGGTTAGTCAGCTCAAAGATGAGATGAAAAAAAAACCTAGCAAAGGTAGGAAGGAAAGAATTACAGGGAAATGGAGCTACGAATCCAGTGACATATTGTGAATCCCGATAGCAAACCTTGCTTGAGGCCAAATCTACCTCTGGTTGTTTACCTGAACAATTTCCCTAATTATTTAATAATTGTTCACTTCAATTTGAAATGGGGTTTCTGTTCATTGAAATCATGCAACAATGTTAACTATTTTAAACTTCTTAGATCATTATTATAGCTCTGAATATAGTCTGTGTGACACTATGTCTTGGTGAATGCTCCTGTTCCTCATATAATATGAGCCTTCTTCATTTGCTCACAAAGCCGATCCTACAGTACCACGTATAAACTAAATTCTTCTAATGGGAAAAAAATTGAAAAGGTAAACTGCAGAATAAAGGACATCAGTTGAGGATTAAGAGGAACACAAGCGATAAATATGTCAAATCAAACGGCATAAACCTACAGACTCAATTTACTTACATCTCCGAGCTTGGTGATGACAGCCACTGTTAGCATGCTGGTATAGATCCTTCTAGTCTTAATTTCTATGTGTGAGGAAATATACACATTCGCTGACCACTGGGTATTCAGGGTTCTCCTTCCCAGTTCTACCACCACTATTATAACTGACATTGTGATGAGCAGCCTTGGGCATAAGAATGTGCATATGTTCAAAATGTCTGATTATATCTTAAAGAGAAATTACCAAATATGTGTTTACTGGGCTGAAGCATATAAATGTTTCTAATTTATATTTTTAAAAAGTTTCTGGTTTCTATCAAACTTCATTTCCACCAACAGTTAATCTGTACCCAATTATACCTTACTCTTAACCATTTTATAAGCAAAAACGGCACTGGTTCATTGCAAGTAAGCAGGTATTTTGCATGTTTATTATTTTTATTTCTCTTTCAGTGATTTGTCTAGTATTATCCTTTGCCAATTTTTCTATGGAAATGTTTTCTTACCGACTACAAGATCTGTATAAATAAATGATATTAGTATATTATCACATTTTTACAGTAGTTTGTCTTTCAATTTTGTCTTTCTTTTTCTGACATAGACAAGTTATATGATTTTTAGATCATTAAATTTAACAGTCATTTCCTTTGTGGTTTTTTTGTCTCCAAACTGTGCTTTCCTTTCACAAGACTTTAATAGATTCAGTTTCCACTACTGAAAAATTCACAATATATATTTGTATACAAAAGCCTCTTAAAGGTTTTAAAAGAAACCTCTTAAATTTCTTAATTTAGGATTTCACAAATTTATATGCAAATAGACCACTTCTCCATCTCCACTTCCAACAGTGCACTTGTTAACAGCCAAAGTAGTTCTTGAAAAGCTTGTTTAGAAATCAGAAGCCTAGAGAGTCCTTCCACAAGCTGACATTTACCTGTATGCATTTGTTCTTTAAAAATGGCTTTACTTTCCATAACCAGTTCTTTAATCTGCCTACATTTATTCTGGGGCCAGTCTAAGGTTAGGCACTATATGTGTTTTCCTTTCCAAATGTTATCCAACTGTTTGGCACCTTTCTCTCATTGATTTCTAAACCCACCTTTATTGTGACCAAAGTCTTCTCTACACTTATTTCATGGACAGTATTCTCTTCATTGGTATGCTTATTGGGTTTTACACCAGTGTCACTATTTTGACGAGAATAGTTTTGTGACATGTATCTGGTAGGATAAACTGAATTCTGCCCTCTATTCTTTAATAAAAATTTCTTTGCTACTCTAATCTTTCTTATCACTCAATTCCTCTAATATCATTTGATAGTATACAAAAATTTTCTGGACTTTTGTTAAAATTTCATTAAGTAATAAATTAACAAATTAATTTAGGAACAATTAGTACATTTATAATACCCTATCTTTATATCCAGGAACATAGTATTTCTTCACTTATACTCTCCTATCTTAGTACATTATTAAATATTACTTTCATATTTCTCTTACATTTCTTGTTAATATGAAGTTGGCTCCAAATAAACTTCTCCTTTGTATCATTTTAACTGAGATTGTTTCTAATTTTTATTAACTATTATGAAATATTGGGGAAACTACTGGTTTTTAAAGTATCTATATGATTTAATGAAGATTTTGATTGGTTCTAGTAATTTTTTAACTATTTATTTATTTTGAAGGAAAGAGCGAGAGAGCGAGAGAGCGAGAGAGAGAGAGGAAGAGTGCAAGTAGAGGGAGACAGAGTGCAAGAGGAGGGACAGAGAGAGAGGGAGACACAATTCAAAGCAGGCTCCAGGCTCCGAGCTGTCAGCACAGAGCCTGATGCGGGCTTGAACTCAAAAGCTATGAGATCATGACCTGAGCTGAAGTTACTAAGCTACCCAGGCACCCCTAGATTGATCCTCAAGGATTACCTAATAAAAATTATATTATCTGTACATATTGATGATTTTTGTCCCCTACCAATAGCGAGGTCTTTATTGCACTGGCTAATGCTCCCTGAACTCTGGCAAATAAACTGATAACATGGGCATTCTAGAATTTAATGGAACTCTGTTAATATTTTTCAAACTATAATGATGTCTGTTTACTAGAGTGGGATATTCTTTATCATGAATATGGAGGTAACTTTTATATTTCCAGTTCACTGAGAATTTCTAAAAAGAATAGGAAGTGAATTTTATTATTTTTCTCATCTCCTAAAATAATTATATGGTTATTCTCCTCTGACCTAGTTTTTGGGTATTTAACACTAATATATTTCCTAATATTCAAGCATGCTTGAAACTCATGAAAAAAACCCTATTTGGTCACAGTACATTCCTCATTATACTATGTTGCCAAATTAAAATTGCTAATATTTTAAGATTCCTGCATTCATATTCATAAATGAGATTACAGTATGATACTCTGTAAAGTTTAATAAGGTTTCCTTACTTTCTTTACTCTGAGAGAGTTTATATAGCATGACAATGAGTTGTTTTATGAACGTTTGAAAGAGCACTATAAATCATTTTGGATTCAGAATCTGCTGAGGACAGAATTCTTTGCAAATATTTAGCATTTCTTCCAAGGTTCCTGGTCTATTCCAGTTTTCTACTATCTGTTGAGTAAAATTAATCATTTACATTTTCATAAGAAGATACTCATTCCATCAGGTTTTACAAATGTGAGTGCAGAACTACATGCAAACTGGCTGTTCCAGTCTATGGCTAGGTCCCTGCTCCTGGCTAATTTTTATTAGCTGTCTTTTCTTTCCATTTTTCTTATTTAGACTTGCCATAGATTCATTCCACCATTTGTTCTTATTTTTGCAAAGAGTTCCTTAAATTGGTAGATTCAATAATATGTTTTCTTTTTTATTTAAAAATTTTAAATGTTTACTTATTTTTGAGAGAGAGAGACAGAGACAGAGACAGAGAAAGAGAGAGAGAGAGAGAGAGAGAGAGAATGAACAAACATGGGAAGGGCAGAAAAAAAGGAGACACAGAATCTAAAGCAGGCTCCAGGCTCTGAGCTGTCAGCAGAGAGCCCAACGTGGGGCTCGAACTCACCAACCATGAGATCATGACCTGAGCTGGAGTTGGATGCTTATCCAACTGAGCCATTTAGGGGCCCTCTAATTAATTGTTTTCTAACTTTATGCATTTATTTTTTATTTTCATTTTTTCTTTTTGGCATGAAATTTCTAATTCTAGGTGAATCTTTAGTTTCTTTTACTTTTTTCCAATTTAATAAAGGCTTAAAATCTAAAAAGTTGCCTCTACTTTAAATAAGATTTTGTCTAAATTTTGTAAATTTTACATAGACTATTCTCACTGCTGTTAATTCAAACAGTTGATGGTAATACATTTTAATTTGTTGCTGGTCTATTAGTTGCTTCTATTAGTTGTTTTTTCTTTTTAAATTTTCAATCAATTAGGGTTTTGTTCATTTAATGCCTGTTATTCCTTTCAGGTTTACTTTTTCTGCTCTGGCAAGGTAATGTGCTCTATATATTTGTATATTTTTGAAATCTGTTGACTGAGTGTGTATCTGTGTATGAAAGAAATACTCCTCATGAGAAGTTGAATAGTGATGTTTTGTACTGACTTCCAATTAAAAAATGATGAGGCCCCTCTTTTACCGATGATATAAAGATATATGCTATAACATCAAAGTTCTTCTGAGTGAGGAAAATGTGTGGAGGGAGGGGGGCTAGATCCCCACCAGAATACCACGGTATCCTCGGAGTTACCTGGGTAGGATTTTAAAACTGCTGCTCATTTATAAAATTCTTCATTTGCATCTATTAGATAAACTTAAATTTTTACAAATAAAAAAATTTCCCCCAAGTCAATCTGTTAAGTACCAAGAACAGTGTGTTCCAGAGTCAACAAATGCATTTCTCTAACTTTTCTCCCTGCATTACTACAATCTCTTACTTTGTGTATTTCAATTCTCTGGGATTTGATGATTAACATTTTGTATTTACTATCTTCACCACAGGCAGGATCATTTGGTAACATAAAATTACTGACATCGTTCCTTTTTAAAGCTTTTCCCCTCGAATCCTCTTTTCTCTGAACGAATATTGCTACCACTAGCATTTGCATTTGCATTTGTCTGATTTATCTGATTGTCTTTTTTACCTTAAAAAATCTACTAAAATTGTATTTCTATTCGTACAGCACACATGCACACAGGCATAATAGTATGTATGTAAATGTAGATGCATATCTGTATATATCATGTATGTATATACATATAAACTCTATCTTTCCAGTATGTGAATTCTATACTTCTTAATCTCATATACATTTAAACTTTTTTCTGGGTTTCATTTTTAAACTCAACTGTTTAATTCTTTTTTCTCAAATTTATAAACCTTTATCTCATTAGGGTTATTAGCCTTTTTCCTTTTATGATAAATCTTATCTAAGATTTTTTTTGAACTATCTTACCTTAAAAAAAGGCATCTTCTTTTACATTCTATTATAATTAAAAAATGGTAACAACAGAAAAATAGAAAAAGGAAAGAGCAGAAAGAACATACTTAAAACCAGAAGATGGAGAACGTCATTAGCAATCCACCTGTCAGCTTCTTCGGTGTGTTTCCCAGTATCCTCAGTTCCACCAACAGTTAACACGGGGACTCAACCTTCCCAGGAATCCTAACCTCGTATTACTTGGGGCAAAACTGAATGGTGAACCTGACTTCTAGATCATTCAGATTTTATGAGAAACGTGTTTTATAATCTATGGCCAATGACTTTAGGTTAATGCAGATGGCCACCTGGAATGTTATTCAATCATAAGTCAATTAAAAACATTTTTAAGTGACCTTAAATTTTATGTATCCCATTGTGCTTTCTTTTTGTTGTTGTTGTTTTAAAATGTTTTTTATTTATTTTTGAGAGACAGAGAGAGACAGTGTGAGCAGGGGAGAGTCAGAGAGAGAGGGAGATACAGAATCTGAAGCAGGCTCCAGTCTCTGAGCTAGCTGTCAGCATAGAGCCTGAAGCGGGGCTCGAACCCACGAACATGAGATCATGACCTGAGCCGAAGCCTGCCGTTTAAGGGACTGAGCCACTCAGGCGCCCCGCCCCCGTCGTGGTTTCTTTCTGGATTCCAGTATCAGGCCTCTGGGGTTTCGGCTCTGTAATTTGCTTTTAAAAAGCTGTTCTCTCTGATGGCCTAAGCTTTACTTACTTGTTTACTTTTTATCAATTTAAGGATTAGTCAGGAGGTAGAGTTCATCCCATTTTTTAAGTAGTCATTGTTTACATCCCCTTCACAAACCTAGTAGTTTATTAAACCAGATAGTTCACTTGACTGACGATAAACTTGAGCTTCTCAGGTTCCTTCAGAGTAGAGTGAGTCACTGGATCTTAGGCAAGGCTCTTCTGTGAGTGACCGCAGTCACTGTTAACAAAACCCAAAGCTATCTGGAACATTTTGTGATACCCTCTTGGCCTTTGGTTGACACAGACACATTTCGTTGATCAGAACGTTAGAAACAGGATTAACAGTAAAACACACCTGCTGTCATTCTGGGGTGGGGGTTAAGTGGAGGTGAGAAAAGGGTGAGCATTTATTTGCACTCTTAGGCTTACCAAATCCCTGCTTCTCTTTCCTAGTTTCTCAAAAGCAATTGTGAACATTACTTAATTTTTATTTGATAATTTGGAAGAATCTTAAGATAACGGATCATAGAGATCTACTATATCTCATCCCAAGTGTTAAAAATTTGGTGCTGGGGGAAAACGAAATAGGGTAAGAGTTAGTGAACTATCATGATGAAGGACTAGCAAGTAGAAATCAAAGTAAAAATCTAGATTTTTTTTAATATTTCAAGTCATATAATATTCAATAATGATGAAGTACATTAGGAATGAAACACAAAGCCAGGCACACATAGAGTCACCTAAAACAACAGGAAAGGACTCAGCTTTTTGTACGTCTGCTCAATGTTTTGAGAAACAGCTAGGATCCCAAGGGAATTTTTATGCCTCTAAATTTTTTTCTCCTTTAAATTACATTTAAATGAAAAAGAAAAAGAAAGGAAGCAAAACAATAATAAGCTTTGTTGGTAGGTCTATACCATTTTCATACATTCTTGGGAAGAAGGTAGCAAACAAAATTTCTGCAACAGTAAGTGATGCTTAGAGAAAAATGAAATCACTGAGTGATGCCAGGACTGATTACTCCGCTGCACTTGAAAAGCAGAGAGTCCTGTGAGCCCAAAGCGGTTTCATATGGACTGCCGCACTTGCGGTTTGTGCTTGAAACTATAACCTGTTAAATTAGAAGCAGGCGAGGCCTATGCTCTTAATGGTTCCACTTTCTACTGTCTACACTTATGTCTCTAAGTTCAGCATTTTTTAGGCAGTTAAACTCTGTTATTTGGATGAGTAGAATCTCAAAACTGCTCTTTGTTATGTTGGTTAAAAAAAGATTTTAGTTACGATGCACAGCTTACGGAAAAGACTGCCAATCTGATGCTTAACACATCATTGCGACTATTTTGATCAACGATCGATATTTTATTATCCTGGTTCCCACTACGTCATGTGTAAGTGCAGAAAAGAGGAAGAGAAACTGCATAAGTTCCCAAGCTTTTCCTCCCCTGTCTTTCCAGATATTTTATGGACTTTAACTTACACCTTACTGACTCATCATTTTCCAGGCCCACAGGAGCCTGCTATTCTGAGCTTAGTGTTCCAACGGGCTCGGTTCTCCTCTTCTCCTTGATCGTGGGATGTCCTTCCAGGCAGTGGGCTTGGTTGACAGAGATCTTCCCAGCAAAACTGAAAAGCTAATGGTTCTATCTCATTAATGTTTCATGTAGAGTCCTTCCTTAATGAATCTTTCTTAATGCCCATTAGTAAAACATAAAAAATGTTTTTTTAAAAAAGGATAGACAACATTTGCTCTCTGTATAATGCATCGTAAGTGAAACCATGCCACTAAACAATCATATCCTGTTTAGGCCATAATGACATCAGAAATATATGTTTATCATCTGCTTTGGACAAGTTAGCATGATTTTGGCTCCCGGCGAAGTCGAACGAAAACCATTTGCAGTTGCCCCAAACCAAGATAACCACACATTTCTAAGGTAATTGATACCTAAAAAGAACATTGCCTTTAGATCGCAGTTCATGATCTAAGCATACTAATTCTTTAAAGAAGGTTGTTAAAGTTTACAAAGCATGTATGTCTATTGGACTTCCTCCAAAATTTGACATGAAATAATTATATTTTTAGCATGCATAGAGATTATGATAAAGTAGGCACTTTGCATGATCTTTCGGAGTTCTGGACTACCTCTCTTGTCCAATTTAAAGAGGAAGGGAAAATGGAGATTTTTCTTTTTACAGGTGGCAGTATAATAATAGGAAGATTAAGAATAATGCTTTGTATTTTGGAAGCCACTCAAATGAAATCAGTCATTTTTATTTTCAAAATATTTAAGGAAACAATAATTTTATGAATAGATAGCTCAGGCAAATAGAAGGCAAATAATTTTTGTGTCTATTGTGAAAACATATCAAGGGAATCCAAACACATGTCACTAACTTTGTGGGACAGTGATGTAAAGCACGTAATTGCCCTGAATATTACCTCAGCCTTTGAGTCCATTCACAGCCTGTGGATATGTTCTGGAAAACAGCTTTTCCGCTATATGCCAACGCAAAAATGGGAGAAATTACCTTTGCCCACAACGATAACTGGGTGATTTGGGATAAAAAACAAACTTCGGATAAAATGGTAACAGTAAAAGTAAGACTTGGAAAGAAGGTTAGGGAAATCGACTCCTATTCAAAGGAGGAAACAGAGAAACAGAGCACTGAAGTTGTCTCCCAAAGTCATGTCCGAAGGCTGTACAATGCTGCCTTCAGACATGCAGACAACAATCAAAGAACAGAAGAAGAGAATCAAATAGCATAAGAACTGCAATGGCTATTCTATTACTGAAAAAAGGGAAGACTGTACTGTACCTCCATTCTTTCTTGTTTAACTTCATCAACTTCATCATCTTCAAACATTGCCAAGAGTTCGCCTGTTTGGTCAATAGAGTTGAGAAAGTCTTGGGCAATTTTTTGTCTTTTGTTTGTATTACTGCTGCCACTCAATTTGTCTTCATGAACATAAAAGAAGGAAAAAATATGTTTAATAGGTTAACACCAACACCAATCACTACATATACTGAATATTGCATATAAAATTCAGAATTAGAATTCTCTCAAATAATCTTTAAAGGAAGAATCTTTGGGCTCAGGTAAGTATCCGACTCTTGATTTTGGTTCAGGTCATGACCTCACAGTTCATGAGATCTAGCTCTGTGTCAGACTCTGCAAAGACTGCATAGAGCCTGCTTGGTTCCCCAAATAACCTGATTAAAAATGGGTAGAGGACCTAAATATTTTTCAAATAAGATGTACAGATGGCCAACAGACACATGAAAAGATGCTCAACATCACTAATCATCAGGAAAGTACAAATCAAAACTACAGTGAGATATTGCCTTTCTCCTGTGAGAATGGCTAGAATAAAAAAGGCAAGAAATACCAAGTGTTGGTGAAGATGTGGGGGGAGAAAAACCCAACGCTGTGAACCTTTGGTGGAAATGTAAATCGGTGCAGCCACTGTGGAAAATTGTATGGAGGTTCCTCAAAAAATGGACAGTAGAATTACCATATGATCCAGTAATTCTACTACTGGGCATTTACCCAAAGAAAAACACTAATTCAAAAAGATAAATGCACCCATATGTTTATTGCAGCATTATTTACAATAGCCAAACTTATAGAATCAACCTAACTGTGCATCAATAGATGAATGGATAAAGAACATGTACACACACACACACACACACACACACACACACACACACAATGGAATACTAATCAGCCATCCACACAAAAGATAAGATTTACAACAAAATGCACGGAGGGTATAAAGATAACTGAAGTGCTTCAGAAAGAGAATGACAAGTATCATATGATTTCACTCATATGTAGAATTTAAGAAGAAAAAAAGACAAACATAAAATCAGACTCTTAAAAACAAACAATGGACAACTGGTTGCCAAGGGGAGGCAGAGTGAAGAAAACGGGTAAAATACATCAAGAGGAATAAGAGGTATAAGCTTCTAGTTACAAAATAAGTAAGTCATGGAGATGGAAACTATAGCATAGGGAATATAGAAAAACAAGGTATTAGTTCTTAGTTTTCTTTTCTTGTGATATCTTTGTCTGGTTTTCATATCAGAGTAACACTGGCCTTGAAGAATAAGCTGGAAAAGGATTGGTGTTAATTGTTCTTTAAACATTTGGTATAATTAATCATGAAGCCTTTTAGGTCTGGGTTTTTCCTTGGGAAAGTTAAAATTACTAATTCAAAGAATTTACTTGTCATAGGTCTACCCAGATTTTCTATTTGACTCAGTTTCAGTAGCTTGTGTTTTTATAGGACAGAAAGTAGATATTTATAGAATGTGTTATATGACTCACTGTATTTACCATTTCTGCTTCTTCTCATTTCTTTCTATCATTTGAGAAGCCATCTTTGCCACTCCTTACTTCAGTACAACCTTGGTACCACCCACCTCACTTATGTTGTTACTGTCAAATATATTATATACCTATATGTTATCGACTTGACATTACAATTATATACGTTGTTTTATACATTGTTTTTTAAATCCATTAAGAAAGAAAAAATACGCAATTATATGGTCTCATATTTACCTACATAACTACCTTTATAGGTATTTTTGTGTATGTGTGTGTGTGTGTGTGTGTGTGTATGTGCACATGTGTGCGTATTTAAATTATTGTCTGGTGCCACTTGTTTGAGTCTGAAGAACTTACTTTGTCATTTTTACATGAATTTGCTACCAAGAAATTCACCTAGTTTTTGCTTATCTAAGAATATACATACTTTTGCCTTCACTTTTGATATGTTTCCTGGTTAACAGTTTTTTCTTTCAGCCCTTTGAATATGTCATCCCATTGCTATCTGACCTATATTATGTGGGTTTGTGTGTGTGTGTGTGTGTGTGTGTGTGTGTGTGTGTGTGTGTGTGTTTAACCTATATTTTTAATGAGAAGTCAGGTGTTAATACTGCTGCTGTGATAAAGTACTTTTCTCTTGTGGCTTTTGTACCTTTTCTCTGTCTTGGTCTCTCAGCGTTTCTAGAAGAATATGTCTGAATGTGGCTCTCTATGTGATTAATCTAATTGGAGCTTGGTAAGCTGCGAGGGTGTATAGATTAATAAGGGGGAGGGGGAGGCAGGGAAGGGGGTGATGGTCGTGGTGGGGGGCACTTGTGGGGAGAAGCACTGGGTGTTATATGGAAACCAATTTGACAATAAACTATTATAAATTAAAAAAATAATTTTTATTAAAGTTGAGAAGCTCCAATCATTATCTACTTGAAGACTTTTTTTCTGCTCTTTTATATCTTTTCCTTTCCTTCTGGTAGTCCTATTATGTATGTGTTGGCTCATTTCATGATGCCTAAGATTTCAGAAAGCTCTATAAATCTTCATTCTTTTCTCCCTTTGTTTTTCAGACTGCATAATCTTTAACAATCTGTCTTCAAGTTCACTGATTCTTTCTTCTCAGTTCAAAGCTACTATTGAGCCTCTTTACTGAATTTTTCATCTTAGTCATTGTGCTTTTCAATTCCAGAATCTGCATTTGTTTCTTTTATATAACTTGTCTCTTTAATCTTTTTTAAAAAAGTTTTTATTTAAATTCCAATTAGTTAACATTCAGTATAAGTTTCAGCTGTACAGTACAGTGATTCAGCACTTCCATTTATTACCCAATGCTCATCACAAGTGCTCTCCTTAATTTCTGCCTCTTAATTGATATTTTCTAGTTTATGAGACACTGTAATCCTATCTTCCTTTTGTTCCTCAAAAATGGTTTCCTTTAGTTCTTTGAGCATGTTTATGGTGGCTACTTTGAAGGTTTTGTGTGCTCAGTCCCACATCTGCATGCCCTCAAAAGCGGTCTGTGTTGTCTGCTTTTTGTTCCCCTTTTTGTGGATGACATACCCAGTTTTTTGCACGCCAAGTGTTCTGCTGTGATTGTTACTCAAAATGGACATTTTATATTATAGCCACTTGTAGATAATAATTCCCTCCTCCTCCATAGGACTTGTTGTCATTATTTGCTTGTTTAGTGATCTCAATACACTGGTTCAATAAAAATCTTCTTCCCTCACAGCACGTGGCCTCAGTTGTTGTTCCTCAGAGGGCACAGCTGAGCATACAGTTGGTCTTCTCGATCAGCGGGGTGACCGTGGTTTTACTCCGGTTCTCTCTGCCTCTCACTTTCCCAGCTCTCTTCATTAAGTTTCTGGTGGGTTTGACTCTACAGGTATCCCATGCCACTGTTAGCGTCCACTAACTTCTGGCTGATGGCTTTACTGTTTTTGATTAAATACTTTTGGGCATAAAATGTTCCACAGATGGACTTGAATCATATCAGGTCCCTCCGCAGAGTCAAGATATTGCTAGCCTTTACATTTTGCTCTGATCCCAGAAGAGTCCTCTTGGCTGCTTATTCCCTTTGTTTCCTGTTAAACCTTTAGCTGATGCACCATTTTGTTATTCCCAGTATCACAGCGCTTCCTGCCTCCTCTTAACTGCTCACCATCAGGATTTCCGCTGTTCCCTACACCACAATCAGATATGAACTTCCACCTGCTCTGTTGTAAAACATCAGTCCCTGTAGGGAAAGCTGCAGAGCTCTCTGTTATCAAAGCCTACTTTTCCCTCTGGGCTGAACCTCTGTATCTCCATATTGGAGCTGGGGGTGGAAGCAGCAATCAGCTTTTCTTAGAAAGACTCCTAAATCTATGAGTGAAGATCTGGGTAGGGATGGTAGCCCACTGTCTTGCCCCTTCTGGTGTGGAGCTTTACCTCCCCTGAGCAAGCTAGGGTAGGGCAATCAGATCCTAATATTCTTAGCCTGCCATGTCTGGGGTAGACTTTCCCTATGGACAGAGAATGAGTGGAAGTTCGAGTCCATTCAGCTATTCCTGCATGGAGCAGAGCTTCTGCAACATGGAGCCAGAGAAGATGTGAGATGCTGAACCTCCTGGGGGGAAACTGTTGCCTCAGACTTGCAGCTGGAGAATCAAGGGTCCAGTGTTCCTTGGAAACACTTGCCGATTAGTGAGGCTTCTACCATATTGAACTAAGGTGGCAGGAAAAGAGAAGAGGGGTAATGGGGGCAGGTCCTGGCTCAAATCAAACAGACTCTTACTATTCCTCTTTTTTTTTTTTAATGTTTGTTTTTGAGAGAGAGAGAGAGTTAGAGAGCGAGCAAGCGAGCAGGGGAGGGGCAGAGAGAGAGGGAGACAGAATCTGAAGCAGGGTCCAGGCTCTGAGCTGTCAGCCTTGAGCCCAACCTGGGGCTGGAACTCATGGACCAAAAGATCATGATATGAGCCAAAGTTGGACACTTAACCGACTGAGCCACTCAGGAGCCCCAGACTCTCACTGTTCTTAATGAGACTTGGATTTTTTAAAACATGTGCTTTTCCATTTGTTGTATACCCTTAGAACAATTTCTAGAGACTTTAAGCCATTACTTTTTTTAAAGTTTAGTTTTGTACATGCACGCGCGCGCACACACACACACACACACACACACACACACATACAAAGAGAGCATGAATGGGGGAAAAGGGCAGGGGTGGTAGAGAGAGAGAGAATCCTTTTTTAAGAACATTTAAAAAATATTTTTTATTTATTTTTGAGAGACACAGAGAGACAGTGTGAGCAGGGGAGGGTCAGAGAGAGAGAGAGAAGGATACAGAATCTGAAGCAGGCTCCAGGCTCTGAGCTAGCTGTCAGCACAGAGCCCGACACGGGGCTTGAATCCACGAACCGTAAGATCATGACCTGAGCTGAAGTCGCACGCCTAACTGACTGAGCCACCCAGGCACCCCGAGAGAGAGAGAGAGAGAGAGAGAGAGAGAGAGAGAGAGAGAGAGAG
>NC_043706.1:41559221-41785684 GCF_006229205.1 Suricata suricatta
TACTTTTTAAAGTTTTCACCAATTAAATGTGTTTCACTGGGCAAAGAGCTGACCACACTTTTCATACAACCATTCTCAAAGTCCCTCCTCTGTATTTGAGAATTTTATCTTCTATGTTACAGCAATTATTTTAAAACTTTATATGACACAAACACAAAAGAAAATTTAAATGATTCAATAGTCTCTCATGATTTGCGGCCCTCTCTCTCCCCAGCTCTCTTTCCCCCCTTCCCCTCCCTATGGTCCTCTGTTAGGTTTCTCCTGTTAGACCTATGAGTGCAAACATATGGTATCTGTCCTTCTCCACCTGACTTATTTCGCTTAGCATGACACCCTCGAGGTCCATCCACTTTGCTACAAATGGCCAGATTTCATTCTTTCTCATTGCCATGTAGTACTCCATTGTGTATGTGTGTGTGTGTGTGTGTGTGTGTGTGTGTGTGTACACCACATCTTCTTGATTCATCAAGTGATGGATATTTAGGCTCTTTTCATGATTTGGCTATTGTAGAAAGTGCTGCTATGAACATTGGGGTACATGTGTCCCTATGCATCAGCACTTCTGTATCCCTTGGGCAAATCCCTAGCAGTGCTATTGCTGGGTCATAGGGGCATTCTATTGATAGTTTTTTGAGCATAGAACTATGATTCTGAAACATTAATATTTTTTTCTAAATATTCTGAAATGGAAAATTGAGTTGGAAAATCAGATAAGGAAAATTGGCTATTCTGTTGTTAGTCCGCTGGTAAGATTTCAAACAGTACAGAAATAACACACCAGAATGAGGTGACTTCACGTCATACCACATATCAGATACTTTCTATAATGAACTGAGAAAAACCCATGTGTCAATTTCAGATATATATGATAATAGTTTTGGCTCCGTACACCCACGACAGAAAAATTATGCTTGCTAAGATCAATTATGTTTTGAATCAACATGATTTTCTCAGTTTCATGGCATTCTGATATAAAACAGGCCATATGATGAAAAGAACTGACATTCCAGATTATATGAAGCCATATAAATAGAAAATCCTAAGATTTAACTGCCAACTAAATAGATATTTGGATAATTTCTCAGCTACATTATTTAAGAGAAGCACATCCATTCTATTGGGATGGGACTGTCTACCCAGACATGGCATCACGTGCCATGTCTCTCTCCGTTTAGCGTTTTTCTTTACGTTACCTTCCGGAAGATCATCCTCATCTATGCCCTTGATAATCTTGGATTTGTAGTCTCGGAAAAACATGTACTTCAGCAGTCTTCTAAGTTTTTTCTATTAAAAGTATGAAATAAGAAACCTTATACATACGTTCACGTTACAGATAACAGACTACAATGATAACTAAATTCAATAAACTTGCGTCCAGGATCATTGGGGAAAATACAGCAATTCTCAACATACTACCATAAATAAAAGGTGTCATATTAAATATAAAAGCTAAGACACAAGTAATTTTTTAACTCATTTTTTAAACATAATTTATTGTCATATTGGCTTACATACAACACCCAGTATTTTAAAGCACTTTCCATTTGCAAGAACCAAATGCTCTAGTATTGCAGTAATTGTTTTTTTGTTTTTGTTTGTGGCTTTTTATTTTTTTGGTCTTATAAAAAGTTTTAAATTCTTCCTGAAGACTGTGATAAATATCACATGCTTCATATTAAGCTAACTATTCTGACTTGATGAAATTTTGTACACATTCAAGACCAAGTTTTACTTTTTGAAGTGATTGATAAACATCTAGACAAGGATTTTGTGACAGTTGCTTTAAGATGCCAAGCAACCTTCCTTTTTATCACTTTCTGCTCTCTGGAGATTTTTTTTTAATTTAGAAAAGTTGGTTTATGTTTTATATTTATGGAAAACTTTCTATACTCTGAGAAACATACTTTAGTGGGACTCAAAGCTGCTGAATGATAGTTGGGTCTTGACGGTGTTCTTTAGGTTCATTAAAAGACCGTAACACTGCTGACCTTTAAAAGTAACTGATAATACTTTGTAATCGTTGTGTGCTTACACTTAGAATGTAGTATTACTGACTCCTGAACTTCAGGTTTAAGATTCCTACTTATGGCTGAAACATAGCACATTTCACAAACGCTCTTTTTACGTGCATTTTATTTGATATTTTCAACAACCGTGAAATACAGACAAACTTAATCATCTCCTTTTCACATACAGGGAACTGAAGTTAAGAATAGTCTTACAACTAGAGCTTAGCAGGGCCAGAAGTAGCACATAACCTTTGAACCTGTTTCTTTGTTTATGATTTTGAGTGAGGTACCTACCTCACAGGACCCCTGTGAAGAATAAATGGAAGCATGAGTGAAGCTGCCAGGTACCACACAGTAGGCAGTCAATAAACAAAGCTTGCAAATTACCTGGAATGCCCATGAGAAAACCATGCACCCACATATGTGTCTTCTGCTCCCTTCTTTTCTCTTTGCACTGATTGCACTCAATACTTAGATTTAATTTTGTCTTACATTACACCTACATAAACTACTTTAATTCTGTTTGGAAGATGTCAGCATATAAATACAATTATTATCTTGAAGAGGAAGATGAGAACTCTGCCAGCTATCATCCTGCAGCTATGTTTGCAGTCAATGAAAGGTTTCTGGTTAAGAGTCCTTCTGGAAGTGGAGGAGCATTGTCAACTAGTGTTATGTTCCTGTAGTTTCAATAGAAGTCAGGTGGAGAAGGACAGATACCATATGTTTGCACTCATGGGTCTAACAGGAGAAACCTAATGGAGGACCAGGGGAGGCCAAGGGGGAAAGAGAATTGGGGAGAGAGGGACACAAATCATGAGAGACTACTGAATACTGAAAATGAACAGAGGGCTTAAGGGGAGGTGGGAATGGGGTGATGGTCATGAAGCGGGGCACTTGTGGGGAGAAGCACTGGGTGTTATATGGAAAACAATTTGATAATAAACTATTATAAAAATTTTTTTTTGAGTTTCCCAAACGGCAGGAAAAAGCATCAAGGGGGACTTTTCTGTGTGTGTCTGTGTGTGTGTGTGTGTGTGTGTGTGTGCACGCACGCACCTCTTTACCTCTGCCATGGAAAAGAAAAGGGGATTGGACATACTCTGTCAAGTACTAATGCTAACTGCACTGTTCCCCAGCTGCCTTCATGAGGGACCTCGGCTCCAGGTCCGCATTTCTGCCAACAGCACGCTCCTTCCTCACAGCACCACTGCTGCATGGGGTCTATTCTTTCCCGGTTCTCCAAGTGTACTGAATTCACCAAAACCTGCATGTTTGTACTCTTTCCCATTGCTCTAAATTCTTCCTTCCTATCCGCTTCTGGAACCAACATGCTCATCACATTTTGCCTTGATTATTGAACCAGCATCTTGGCTAGTTCCTTTGCATTTGGTCCATTCTACAGAGATCTCCACTTCGGCAAATTCTACAGTATCTCATCTAAAGCACACTTCAAAATTCCGCTCCTTCAACCAAGTCATACAGGTTTCCCTCACCAGATTATAGCTTCTTGATAGTGGAGACATTTCTTTTCTCTTCCTTTATAGTCCTCATACCATCAAAGAGTTAATAAAAGAGCTTATAAAATTTAATAGTTGACTGGCCAAGGTGCAGTTTATACATCTCTGGATCTCACTGTTTGAGGATGAGAAACTAGTGATTTAAGTTCAGTCAACCTTCAGTCAATCAGAATGAAAAGGCTTCAACAGATATAAAGTAATTGGACAGTGGAAAGGGTGGTAACAAGGTTATCCAAAAGGTTGGACCGGAGGTCTTCTGATAAAAAACAGAGCCACAGGCATATAAAAAATGGTGGAAAAGAAATGGCTAAGTGTAAAGAAAAGGCCAGTGAAAATCAATGGAGCAATGAGATGGACCGTGAGAAACTAAGTGCTGCCTGCTCATTTGGGGGAGCAGCTCCCATGACACATGGTGGTTATTCGGCTAGCTTCTGCACAGGTTACCTTCAGATGACACTTTTATTAAAAACATGGGAAATTGCATAAAATATTTTCAACCTGCTGCTCATGGAAGATAGCTAGAGACTCGTAAATAGCAGCCTAAGTATTTTATTTAATACCAGAGTTCAAAGAGTAATAAAGGTAACCTTTAACCATAAAAAAGAAAAACAAAACCTCTAGCCATTATTATGTTCATGCTACTGAAACACTCATCTTGATTGATTTATTTTTCCCAGAATAAACCTTGAAACAAGCCCTGGGAAAGCCTGTAATCCTGCGGAAAATTAGAAAGAAAAAAGATGCCACTAGTTCTACCCCACTTATTAGAACAACACACACAAATGATATGCAGTGAATATTATGTAGCAATGAAAATGTCCAAATAGACACGTAAGGATAAGTGAGAAGTCGTTGCTAGCATAGTTTTACATAAGTGCCTGACTCATGTAAAACAAACAGCAAGATCTTGCAGTAAACCATTTTTTTTGAGCAAACTATGAAGACTAAAACATATAATAGTTGTATTCCAATTTGAAAGCACAAACAAGGGCCCAGTTCCTAATATATGTGAATAAAGCACCAAACACGGCATGTTAATACAATGAAATTATTTTGTATTACCTTATCTTTGCGCATCAAAAACAGAAGGTCTTCGGCAGAGATGACTCTTGCTCCCCGGAGCTGAGAAACTTCGGCAGCTTGCTGTAACTAACAACAAAGAATATTTAGGATTTTTTTCCCTCAATAATCTAAATTAAATATACTACAGTCATGAGGTCTCAAGGGAGATAAATATACTAAGAGTTAAAAACCTTTCGGAATAATCTGGCAATCACATTACTGCTTTTAAAAGCAAAATGTCGTATGTTTTAAAATTAAAAAAAAAAAGCAATTAAATTAACTTATAAGCCCACCTGTAACTGGTACAATAAACAGAAATCCCTGATTTCTTTCACGCAAGAGAAAAATCACGTGCAGCTTCCAGAAATGCATTAATGCACCTGAAAATAATTTTATGAAATTTTATCCTCATATCCATGTGAGCAATGGTTTCACTCAGTATCACTCGTTGAATAAGTATATTATTAATCTGTGCTCCCATGCTGGTATGATTTGAAATAGGCCCATTCAGAACTTTAAAAGATCAACAAAAACAGTAGCTGTTTCTAATATCCAAAGGGAAAAAAATAGTTTTAGTTTTGGCAAGTCTTCAGTGGGCAAAGGATTCAGTCCATAAATCATAATACCGGACTGCATTAATTTCTTTCCACACTAATCACATGCACACAAAAAGTTAACTGTATCTGGAATGCCCAACACAAAACATACTGCATGAAAAGTTAGATTCCCCCTGAAAGGTTCATCTGGGCCCTTATATCTACAAAGTTGAGAGTTTTCTGGAATTCAGAAGTCCTAGAAACACAATCTTACTTGAAAATGACCTGGAAAATAAAAGAATGTGAAAAATGATAGTTCTATTTTCTGGCACAGGCAAAATCGGTTTCGTATTTTGATTAGTTGGAAGGAACATAAATATGTCCAGATGAGAAAAATAAAGATACTGGAGAAAACACTACAAGTATGTGCCTGTAACTTCTTCCAAATCTGATCAAACCATGGTGATTGCACCACTCCATCTCTATCCAGTATTATAACAATATTTACATATAAAAGCTGTTCCTAAATGGATTTTTCTTTGAAGGGAATACATCTAACATATTCCTGAGAACTAATCTTTAAAAAGTGACACACTGTTATCTTAACAATTATAAGGAATCAAATAGTGCATTTGTACTAAAGAAATTCTGCTTGAATGTTCAAGCGATTTTGCTAAGTAAGCTTCAAACCTTGTCTAAATACACAGACTACAAAATAGACTATAAACTCCCTATGTGTCAGCCTTACCACTGAATTTCCTGGATACTGGTGGTTGGTATATAAACATAATTCGACCTAAATATAGAAATTTAAATTTAACTGTGAACCATTCACAAAGAAATCTTAGGGGAAAGGTTTTAAAAAGATGATGTATCTACCCAGAAAGAAACTACAAGTTTTCAGCAGGAAAAATGTGAACATATTTTTCTAAAAACTGCAAGAGTGTCAGGGAAATATGTGTACACATGTTTTTTTCAAAGAAAAAACATTTCTACCATAGTATAAAACACACACAATCAGTGTGGACAATATGGGCTCAGTATCCATCTAAATGTCTGGACACAGACAACATACACTGAGCCAGGAGGCAGCCCTGTCAAGTAACGTATTTTCTTAAATGAAGGACGGTGGTGATGTGACAGCAGTGAAGTACTACACAGACAGGAGGAATTTCACTTACGTTAACAAGGATCAGGATAAGTACATATCCCTAAACTCCCTGAAGAGTTTTCCCAATTAATCATTTATCCGCCCTACATATCTGTATTTATAATCCTCTCCAAAATGTCAGTTTATTAACCAGGAAAAAAATAGAAAATGGAAAATAAAGACATAATTGAGTTAAGACACTTTAAAAAGCACTTTTGAAAACCAGAATACAAGTCCTGTAGGGATCTGGAATTTATGTCACGATATGCTGTCATAATTAGCAGGAAAACTTTACTTTTTATTTATCCAATGCACTAATTTCCTTCACCTAAACTTGTACCCTAACTAGAACTGGCACTGCTAGAATTCCCTAGGATGCTCTGGACCTTTACAAAGTGATTTCTTGGGACTAAAAGTAATTATTGTGTTACTTTACCAAGGCTGTCTGTCCTGATGCGTCCCATGCTCCAAAATTACCTCTCCCAAACTCTGACCTCCTCTTCTCTACCAAGTGAGGAGAGCAATCTTAACAGTTAATTACAGTGATCACACTAAAGTGTGTATTACGCATGGCTTCCTTCTAGAAATTTTTTTTCTATGCCTACCAGAAAGAGTAAAGAAACTCTTCTTTAACAATATAAAGCTTAAGGGGTACCTGAGTGGCCCAGTTGGTTTTAAGAGTCTGGCTTTGGTTCAGGTCATGATCCCATGGTTCATGGGTTCTAGCCCTGTGTTGGGCTCTGTGCTGACAGCTCAGAGCCTGGAGCCTGCTTAAGATTGTCCTCTATCTCTCTGCTCCTTCTCCGTTTATGCTCAGTCTCTCTCTCTCTCAAAAATAAGCAAACATTTAAAAAATAAAACCCAAGAACAATTTAAAGCTTAAAAAACAGGTTAGCAGCTTGCCAGGCCAGTTTCACAGAATGCTGATCTCAGAATTGGTCATTTAATGGGAACGCACTTCATTGAGCCAGGAAACCAAAAATCACAAAATAATCCTAATAACTTCGGTGTTAGAAAAGTTGATTCTACATTCTAAGAAACCCCCCAATTTCTTAATCTGTGAAATGACATCAAAGTTGTACTTCAATATTTTCTGTTGCATGTTAAGTATTTCTGGCAGTAATTTGCATAACCTGAAATAATAGTGCATTTCACACTTTTTTATTATAATGAAAGTAGTATACATTTAATTGTGATATAAACTATGTAAGAAATAACAGAGAAGATAAGTACTTTAAGACCAATCACAAGTAGAATGAGTATACATCTTCTTAACCATATGGATAAAGGTATGGTCACAGTAACCTTAAGAGATTTATCTGGAACTTAAAAAATATTGTGCTACAAGATATTGTTATTTTACCACAAGAACAACTCATTTACAGCATTTTTTCCTGATAAATATTATTTGTTCTTCAAAGTAAAAATAATATTATATATAGCTATATATATAATATTATATAAAAATAATATATTTGTAAGGACTTTTTAAAGGATAAAAGTTCCTTTTGCATATTAACACTCATCATGTTTGCATTTAGGTATTTTTTGACACTTTCTTTGTTAAACTTTACATTTCATCTGAAATGTCTCATCTTTGATCCCCTGAACAAATCTCTTCTCAATTTCTCATCGCAGTCAATGACACTGATACTCAAACTCGTTGTATTTTTCTCCCTCTGCTACATTTTCACTAACCTCTGTTGAGTTTGTTTTGTTTTAATCTTCTCAGGTTCTTTAGTTTGCTCTATACTTCCACAGTACTTGCACCAATCCAGGAAATTTTAACATCTCCACAAATTGTGATGCAATCCAGATGTAAGTGCTCAAATGATCTTGCTCAAATAGGATGTCCATAATTCTTGTTTAGGATCTATGAGACCTCACTATTACCTGACTTCAATGTGTCTTTACAGCCTGACTGACTCACAGATTTCTCTACACCTTCATTCCCATCATATTTCTTGTGTTTTTTCCATATTATTCTACAATTAAATTCCAATAATTTCAATTCTATTTTCACAGTGCTGTGCATCTGTAATGGTTAATTTTATGTGTCAACTTGATGGGGCTACAAGATTCTCGGACCTTTTGGTCAAACATTATTCTGGGTGTGGCTGTAAGGGTACTTCTGGACGAAATTAGCATGTGAATAGATAAAATAAGTAAAGTAGACTGCCTTCCCTAATGTAGGAGGACGTCAATCAATCAGCTGAAGAACTAAATAGAAAATGATCACCTTGGGGTACCCGGGTGGCTCAGTTGGTTAAGCTTAGAGCTCAAGTCATGATTTCCGCTCAGATCATGATCTCCTGGATTGTGAGTTGGAGCCTTGTGTAAGGCTCTGAGCTGACAACATGGAGCCTGCTTGGGATTGTTTCTCTCCCTGTCTCTCTGCCCTTCTCCCGTGCTCTTTCTCAAAATAAATAAACAAACTTAAAAAAAAAACATGATCACCTCACACCTGTTAGAATGGCTAAAGTCAACAAGATAAGAAACAAGAGGTGTTGGCCAGGATGTTAACCCTCTTAACACTGTTGGTAGGAATGTAAAGTGGTGCAGCCACTTTGGAAAACAGTATGGAGGTTTCTCAGAAAGTTAAAAAAAGAACAGCCCTATGATCCAGCAACTGTACTACTATTTACCCAAATAATACAAAAATACTACTTCAAAGAGATCCATGCACCCTGATGTTTATAATAGCATCATCTTCAGTAGCCAAATTAGGGAAACAGTCCAAGTGTCCATCGACTGATGAATGGATAAAGAAGAGGTGGTAATACATAAATAATGAAATACTACTCAGTCATAAAAAATGAAATCTTGCCAATTGCAATGACATGAATGATGCTACAGAGTATTATGCTAAGCAAAATAAGTCAGAGAAAGACAAACACCATGTGATTTCACTCATATGCAGAAGTTTAAGAAACAAAACAAATGAGCAAAGGGGAAAAGAAAAAAAGAGAGAGGCAAACCGAGAGGTAGACTCTTGACTATACAGAACAACTGATGGCTACCAGAGGTTGAGGTGGGTAGGGGAGATGGGAGAAATAGGGGATGGGCATTAAGGAGTGCACTTGCTGGAATGAGCACTGGGTGATATGAAATTGTTAAATCACTATATTGTACACCTGAAATTAATATTACACGGTATGTTAACTAGAATTTAAATAAAAACTTAAAAGAAAAAGAACATAAAGACCAAAGAAAGGGAATGGAACACCTTCTGCCTACCTTGAAATGAGACATTAGTCTTTTCGAGCCTTCTGACTCAGACTAAAACATCGCCTGTTTCTCAGGCCTTTGGATTCAGGCTAGAATTGCTTCTCACCTCTCCTGGGTCTCCAGCTTGCCAACCATAGCACAAACACAGTCTTCATTATCATGGGAGCCAACTCCTTCCTTCCTCTCTATCGATCTATCTACACATCTACCTACCTGCCTATCTTCACACACACAAATATACACACAAACACATATCTTGGTTCTGTTTTTCTGGAGAACTCTAATATGGAACTATATACTCAAATTATGAGAAATTCGTGTACTCTTTTTGAGAAATAGATTCCTTATGAGATGCAGCACTTTCTTCTTTAAAATATAGGTTTCAAGGGGCGCCTGAGTGGATTAGTTGGTTCAGCGTCTGACTTCAGCTCAGGACAGGATCTTGCAGTTCATGGGTTCAGCCCTGCATTGGGCTCTGTGCTGACAGCTCAGAGCCTGGAGCCTGCTTCAGATTCTGTGTCACCTTCTCTCTCTGCCCCTCCCCTGCTCACGCTCCGTCTCTCTCTCTCAAAAATAAGCAATTAAAAATTTAAAAAATAACATATAGACTTCAAAATAATTTTCTCAAAGAAAAAATTCTATGATTATTTTTACTCAGTAGTGTTCATTACCTACTCTAGGCATGAAACTTACATGCTCAGTATCTTAATTACACTTGTAAACAAGTTTCTTCTTTATCTTCTTCAAACAGTTACTTAACACTCTCACTTCCCAACTATACTCTGATAATATCTCTAGGCCCAGGTCCACCAATCTCCAACAGATGGTTTATAAAAGTGTGCTAAATGTTGGCAATCCATTTCCCCTTGACAACTGCCAGTTTTCTCATCTATAATATAAATGAACTGGGCTAGATGAAATCAGTACCATTTGTCTAGGACCCACAGAAATTGAGAACTACTTGCAAAAGGTTTTAAAATAATTACAAAAATAATTTCACAATTATTAACATCCTGAAAGTATTCCATTGTAACCACACTTCTGTTGTACCTCTTTCCTTTGGGTGTTGACTAAATCCCTGGATCTTACCTTTTTGAGGATACATAGTAAAAATAAATAAATAATAAAAGGCAAGAGCTGCTGAAAGCTAGGTTATGAAAAGCTAGGTTGTCCCTGGCCTAAGATTTATTTGTCTGTATTTCTACCCATTGGTCTATCACTATTTACCAGGCCAGATTCTAGGTCAAATGATGGAAGGAAAGCGCTACGTACAACCACACTTCTCAGCCACAGAAAACCTCCAAGATCCTCTCTGAAACTTCATGTTGTGACTGAAGGAACTAGGTGCTGGGAAATCTGGATTCTAGGTACTAGCATGTAACTTCGTAAGATCAGATATATCAAACAACTTCCCTAGACTTGTGTGTGTGTGTATATATATGTTCAAATATATATAAAATGTATATTGTATTTCTGTATATATATATAATGTATATTAATATATATATCTATTTAACATATGTATTACATTTTTTTCATATTTTTCATTTGAAATGGGTAATCAATGATTCTAATGACTATTAGGAGAGTTAATAATCTTAGGAAATATAGCTACCATTTATTGAGTACCTAATTTGTACCAAGCACTGTGCTTGTAAGCATGTAATTTAAAAATTTAAGTTAAAATGTATGTAACATTAAATCCAAATAATACTCTAAGTTTTACAGTGACAGTTACTATATAAATGAATATATAAATATATAAATGATATAAATTATCTCATTTATAATGAGACAGTCCTCTCTCCAGTCTGTAATTCTGCTTCAAAAGGCAACTAATCTCAATTGTCTAGCTTGGTCTGTTTTTTACCTCTGTAACTGAAGTAAACTTACAATGCTTGTTTTTATTTTCAGCTTCTATCAATTCTTACTATGGAAGATAAAGATGGACTGTTCTCAAAGCCTCATATTTAGCTAGTTCATTCCTCCCCCCTGGATCTTATCTATATTTTTTAAAAAAATTAATACCCTGTGTTTATATTTTTATGACTGTGTGTAAACACTGTTATAGGTTGGCTACTATTAGCAAATTTATTTTTACAACTTTAAAAGATATTTTTCTTATAGTTAATCATTTCCTTGGTTTGTTTCTGTGTTTTTTTTTTTTTTGTGAATCAAACACTGTTTCATCACAAAGTCCTTGAAAGATTTGATACGTTCAAGGATTTCTTTCAAATTCATTGTGTTTGTTTTCCCTCAGCGACATCTCATCTGGAGTTCTCTTCAACTATTCCTTTTGGATTCTTATTTTCTTGATCCTATTTCTTGCTCTTTCGTAGTTTACTTCATTATTTTGGTAGATTTTTTTGTTTTGTTCTTGAGCATAGAAATAATAGTTCCTTTAAAAACCCATTTGCTAATATCAACATCTGGTCATTTTGGAGTCAGTCTTCATTTTGTCTATTTCTCTGAGGTTTGGTCATGTTTTCCTGTTTCTTCATATTTAAAGGAATCTGGGATTTTATCTGAGATATTGTGAATGATACCTTTTAAGGGCTCTGGATTAGGTTATGTTCCTCTGAAGAACAGTGAATTTTTTTTTTAAACAGGCAGAATAAAAACGAGAATAGAAGGGACTCAAATTACAATACTTATCTTCCTCTCCCAGTGGTGGGGCTATAGCTAAAAAACTACCTCTGTTTCCTGAGAATAGGTATAAAGGCAATAAAAATGTAAAGATCTAGTATTTCTGAAAGTTCATTTAAGCCACCCTCATACTCAGTTGGTAAACTGACTGGGTATGGAATTTCAGATTAAAAATCATTTCCCTTAGAATTTTAAAGGCATTGCTCCACTGTCTTCTAGCTTAAAATATTGCTGTTGAGAAGTGAGTTTTTTCTTCTTTTTTTCTTAAGCCTTCGTGTGACTTTTTTTCTACCTCTGAAAAACTTTTAGTATTGTTTTTTCCATACCTGAAATTCTCAAAATTCATGGGGCTGTGCCTTGGTGGGGGTCTTTCTTCCTATATTTTCTTGGTATTCACTGGGATACTATAACTCATATGTTCCTATCCTTAATGTCTGGCAAATTTACCTGTATCACTCTGAAAATTTCTTTCTTCTGTTTTCTGGGTTCTTTCTAAAATGTTTAATGATTGAATGTTGGTAGTCTTTGTTCCTAGGGTCTCTAAGACCAAACTCTGTTTTATTCAACCCCTCCACAGAGTAAATCTACACTATTTTGCCAAATGGCAAAAGGGGAGTTGACTGTCTATATGGGGTAGGGACTGGGACAAAACTGTTTCATGACCTTCTACCAGTCCTATTTTTCATCCACATAAGACCTCTTTCTTCAGCGGTACCTTCTATCCTGATCCTTTCCAGGTGCCAAACTTTTATTTTTCTCAGATCTTCTAAACTTTTGGCATTTCTATCCATCTTTAAATTTCCATGATTTTTTTTTGACATATCTCACCTGTTATTTAATCTTTTTCCATTTTGTCTTTGCAGATTTATGCCTCTTTAGTTATTTTGCTGTCCTTTCGTGTGGTTTCAGAAGGATTGGAGATAAACACATATATCACCCATGTTTAAGCAGAAACTGATATTCCTTTTTTAATGTTTAACTCCTATTGAGTGTATTGAGTGTACTGTCCTATGCTTCTTGTCTTCTATAACCCTCATGAAAATCCTATGAGATGTCCAGGTACACAAAACTGGTACTAAATAATAAATGCTTAACATCAAGCCATTCATCTTTCTAAGACTAATTTCTTATTCAGAATACAGGAAGGTCTGATCACTAAATCAAGCCTTATGTTGCATAGAAAGTCTACCCATAAAAACATTTATTTGCCTTTCAAAACATTTTCATTGCTGGTGATGAAATGGTTGCCAAAATAAAAATGGTTTGGATCAAAACATCCAAGCCGGTTGCTTCATGCAGACACAGCTTAAGGACTGAGGGCTAAGCAAGTGTTTGAAAGGAAATGGATTTGTAACTAAATACAGTTAACATTCAGGATACTATAAATGTAAGATACATGACTTCGTATTTTCCTATCATATGATCTCCTTATTCTTTGTTGGTGACTGGTCTTCCACTGTCTTAGACGTCTGAAATATAAACAAGTATAAAATTGATAAAAGATGTGCCTAAACTCTTGAGAGTTTCATTTTAACTCTTCTTTTTAGAATGGTAAGTCAAACACAGTTAAGTCAAGTTTTAAAAAATATGATAAAGCTATAATTATCAGTATCTCATGACTCAAAGAATTCATCTTTATTTATATACATATTTTAAAGAATTACCAAGCCACAACCAATATAAGCCTGCAAAGCTTTAAAAATGTCCAATAAACAATGACTGCTTTTATTGTATAAGAATAGCAAACTTGACAAGGAATCAATTCTTTGGCTACTTTTATTTAAATATGAAATGAGAACAATAACCATTTGAAAGTTTTAAACTATTTTGAATAGAAGTTATTCATGAGCAACCTTCTTTTTTTTAATTTATTTTTTAATAGTTTATTGTCAAACTGGTTTCCATATAACACCCAGTGCTCTTCCCCACAAGTGCCCCCTCCATTACCACCACCTCTCTTCCCCCTCCCCTTCTCCCTTCAACCCTTGGTTAGTTTTCAGTATTCAGTAGTCTCTCAGGTTTGTGTCCCTCTCTCTTCCCAACTCTCTTTCCCTCTTCCCCTCCCCCTGGTCCTCCATTGGGTTTCTCCTGTTAGACCTATGACCATTTGTAGCAAAGCGGATGGACTTCGAGGGCATCATGCTGAGTGAAAAAGTCAGGCAGAGAAGGACAGATACCATACGTTTGCACTCAGGGGTCTAACTGGAATTTTTTTTAAGTTGAAATTAAAGTAGTAAACTAGGTTATAATTTAAATAGTATACAAGTCTGTATTATACCTTACCCACCATATTAAACTGGATTATAATTTAAACACTATACTATTAAATAATTATAGTTACTATTATTTAACTATTTAACTATTAAAACTAAAATACCATTTAATTACTTAAGCTAAAATACATTCAAATTGTAGAAAGATGGTAGATCTTGATTTGCTCAACATTCTACACAGCGATTGTTCAGTTACTCAATAACTGAAAATGAAACAGTTTAAAAGTCTAAGGGTATACAGTTGCATTTTTAAAAATTTTGGTAGCTTACAAAATACATACTTTTCTTTCTTTTTATATAATTTTTTTAATGTTTATTTTTGGGAGAGAGAGGCAGAGCATGAGTTACAAGCAGGCTGCAGGCTCTGAGCTGTCAGCACAGAGCCCAACACGGGGCTCGAACTCAAAAAACGCGAGATCATGACCTGGGCTGAAGTCAGACGCTTAAGGAACTGAGCCACCCAGGTGCCCTTAGAATCACTTTCTTAACAAGGTTTTGAAAAGTAACTCTCATCTAAAGAGAAAAAACTAGATAGACTTCTTTTTATAGAGAGCCAATAACTTCTGTAATAATTTCTCAGGTCGAATCACCCCAACATGAAATATAATGCATGTCTTCGTGTGCATACATTTTTGAAGATATAGTTTTAAACAGAATAGCTGCTCTTTCTGGTCCTCAGGTTCTTCAAGTGGGAACTAAAGAAAAGTGGATACCAAATGAGCTCCAATGATCCTTCTGGCTCTTCTTTCTGGTTCTCGTATTTAACCTTAGGTATAGTTTACTTTTGGCTCCATAATTAAATTCTTGCATCAATGAGAGAAGAAATACAGAGAAAGAGCTCAAAGAGGGGAGGTGCAGGAGGGAGTCATTTAAAAAAAAATCCACTTAGTTATACCAGTGGAAATAGCAACCAATTAAATTAATTGTGTAAATGTGGAAGGGAGTATGACATCGGACCATTATTTAGCATTAATGACTGATTTTACAATAATGTTCACCATGGTACACAAACCAGCAGGTGATAGAGTTAATTATTCCAGCATCCTACCCAATAGTTCCAGAAACATTTGAAAGCCAAAGTCAGTTGCAAAATGGGATTAAAGCAATGCAATTACCAATGCATATGAGAGATTGATCTCTGATTCTAATCTGCCCTTTGCTTTTATCATATGATGAGCAGAGATAATTTGTATATACTTCCCCCTCAGCCTGTCAGAGAAAGTAGCCTTTATTCAAATTTTGTATTCAAACACTGCTTGCATAGGAAAACCAATCAATGTTGTATATAGTATTTATCAAATTAGATGTAGTATATGTAAAACTCAGTGAAAAGTCAGGTTTCCTGGGCTCAGATGTCAGTCCCATATTCTACTCAAGAATTAAAAAGGTTATTAAGCAGAACCCAAGAAGCTGCTATAGTATAGATCTTGTTACAGTTACAGGCCATTGCAAAGGTCAAAATAAAACAGCGTGGTAGAGGCACACTTGGAGGACTAAAAGGCATCATAAAAGCATAACATATTGCTTAGGAATGACTCGTTCTTGGTTAGAAGATGAAAAATGTAATCTCTATATGAAGGGGAAAAAAAGAGTCTACTGGTAATCTGGCACGCAGAGAAAATGTTTTAGATTTGTTACTTAAACTGAAACTGGGATATTCTTTAGAGCTTCACTCTCCTGGGGCTAACATGGTGCAGCCGTCCAACAGCCCTCACACAGTCGCCTTCTGAGAAAGCAGACAACATGGAGAAGACAGAGCCCCATGTCCTTCAAAGACTGCAAGTGGGGGGCCACAACCTCTCTGAGGTCTCCTCTAGTTCAAGCACAGACCTAATCATCCCCTTTCCACTGTGCTTCTGCGAACACTGTAGGACTTCAGCCAGCTGACCTCTTATCACTCTGTTTTGTAGAGATCTCTTTACAATCTTAAGAGAGTCTCAAAGACACTGCTGCGATTATCTAAATGTCTAAAGAAAATATCCGGACTCGTCTGGAGTTAGCCCAGTTAGGTCCCAGCCACGATGACATTTCTAGCTGAGAGGTAAATCAAATTGTGCCTCCCACTCTAATCAGAAGTTGTAGAAAACCACAATTTTACAATCTATCCAGAAGAATCTCAGCTAATGTATGTGTGTCTGAAGCCTCTTTGTGGATGACCCATATGGGATCACTGATACGTATTTGAATATATCAGTTTATCAGTCAGGGGCTTGGAGAAAAAAAAGATAGCATAGTTAAACTGGGTACTTGGAGAAGAGTTTAAACAGAAAGTATGTGTGAAGATGTGGGGAGGGTCTAGGGAAACCACAAGGGAGAGAGTGTGGTCCCCTCCTGACTCTAAGAGCCACAAGAGACCATTAGGAAACCTAGGCTTAGAGGGTTAAGGGGCAGGCAGCCGCCACCTGAGCCTGCAAGGGGGGGCCGCCCACCTGCCAGGGACCCAGCCCACGTAGGCCTTACGTCCATTCACCCAGCTCTCAGCTCTCCTGCTGGTGCCTCTCACTGACCACACTCAAGAAGTCAGAGGGCAAGACAGGTCTAAGGAGGTGAGTCTCCAGGGTACAGAAGAGGAGGATGGGTGAAAAGTGAGCCTGGAGGGACAAACGTTAGATGTCCATTATCAAATGAGTCTTCAGACTTCTCAAAGATAACTTTATGAGGGGCCACTTTCCCCCCTGAATAAGCAGAAGTAGGATGTTTTCATCTCCTTTGAAAAGTCCTTCTATTCAGACAGTTTAAAACCAGAAATGGGTGGGAAGTGTCCTTCTCCAAATAAATAAATCATGTGATCCAGCGATGGCCATTATAATTTTATATTACAACATTTAGTTTAAGGAAGGGTAGCACCAATAATATGAGTAACAAGAAAATAAACTAGCATTTACTGAATATAATACAAGATGCCTGACATATTTTATATATTTTAAAAATTGTTAGCTTTTCTAATCTTTGCAAAAATCCTACGAGTTAAGTGATATTAATATTTTATAGGGTTTTTTTTATAGATAAGGCAGTAGCAGCTCAGAACACTGAATGGGATTTGAACAAGTCTGTCAGACAGTAACTCCCTGTTTCCATTGTATCCCACAAAGTTAGTCAGCTATCTTTTCCATTTTCCTCATATAAACTAATATTTAGTAGTTTCCTCATAGAAACTAATATTTACATATGTAAAACTGAGTAACTTGACCAATCAACATTCAGCACTTTACACAATTCAGACAGAATTAGCAGTTTAATATAGTTTATATGGAGTTTTAAAAGTCTCTAATAAATTTCTGTAAATATTCTTAGGTTTTTTGTTTTTTTGGAGTAGAAAAAAAAATCGTATGTTCCACAAGAGATCTACTCTTAGACACATGGCAATTATTTTTGAAGTCTGAACGTGCTATTAAGACTTTAATAAAATTCAAAGTCATCAGCTGGTGTTTCAGATCTAACCTTGGGAGTATGATCCTGTGCTAATTACTAGGTCTTATCTGCAGCTCCCCATTTCTAATATGGATGGAATGACACTTGTGCTTCAGGGTTGTGTAAGACTATGTCAAATTATAAATGCAAAGTGTCTGCCACAGTTTCTGATAACAGATTCTCAAGAAATATTCATTCCTGTTGTACCTTCACCATTTTCTGTCCCAAAGGATGTGTGTAGGAGGAGTTAATGTGAAAAATACTACCCCAGAGCCTGAGGAGAAGTCCTTCTCTCTGCTTCCTTGTAGGGAAGGGGAATTTTCATCAACCAATTTTATTCAGGTGTCATATACTTACAGATTCTGGTGCCTCCCCATTCCCATCAATATTTGTGCTCTGTATTTGTTTAAATAATTTTTTCAGTTATATACTATCACAGTAATAGCTAGGAAAAAACTACCTAGAATTAGAAGGGAAAAACTATCAAAAATGGTTTACTTTTGTGACAGTGGACAATGGTGATTAATTGGTTAATAAAAAACCTCTGCAGGTTGAGTAAGGTAATTTAAGATGTGAAATTATATGGAAATTTTCCTTCATGAAAATAATAAGTAATTATTATAAATTCACAAATAACCATAGGTAAAAAACTCACTTTGCATTTTTACTTCACCAAAGCACCTAGCCTAGTATACTGTACAAGCAATTAAGACAAGAAACTAAAAATAAGAAACGATAAGTAAATTGATGATTAACACAGGTCTAACATCCCCAAACAGAAGTTCTGGAAGAGATTAATGGGGCAAAGGAATATCTAAAGAAATAACTGAAGAAAACTTCCCAGAACTGAAGAATGTAAGATTCCATACGAAATGCACTAACTGTTCAACACAACGGATGAGAAAGGGAATGCCAAGTCACCATTAATTCATTCACAAAAATTTACTGAGAACTGGGCACCAATCTCGATGGCTGGGATACAACATCAAACAAAATGGATGAAGTTCACATGGTCACAGGGCTTATATTTTAGGGCTCAGGAGACATATAATAAACAATAAAAAGTGAAACAAATAAAAGAAGTGAAGAAAAGAGTAAGCAGGATTAGGTGGGCTGAAGGGATACTTGTGAGTTATTATTTGATAAAGGTTAAACAGGGAAGTACTCATTTCTGAGCAGAAATCAGCAATCAGGGTGTGAGCCCCATGGATTTCTGGAAGAACATCCCACGCAGGGGGAATTGGAAATGTGAAGGCTCTGCAGCGACACCGTTCCTGGACGTGGTAGAGGAACAGAAAGGAGGCTGACCCAGCTCTAGAAAGGAGAGTGGTTATGGGTAAGGTCAGAAAAGCAGCCTGGGGAGGGTGGGATGCATGTCACATAAACATTCTCGATGTATCACCGTGAAATTTTAGAATTCTGAGGACAAAAAATTGATACTAGAAACCTATAGAAATAAGGGGACAAACAGTTCAGATACAAAGGTTAAATAATTAGAATGTCATCTCAACAACAACCTTCAACATCAGAAAGTAATGGAGAAATGGCTTCAAATTCCCGACACAGAATACTTTCTCACCTAAAAGTTTTTGCACAAAGGCAAACTGTCAAAAACCTCTGCAGGTTGAGTAAGGTAATTTAAGATGTGAAATTATATGAAAATTTTCCTTCATGAACTTTTACTTTTTCTTATTTTTTTAGGACTTTTATTTTTTTGAGTACAGTTAACACACAATCATGGACTCTTTTTCTTAGAAAGCTAATGGACCATGTATTCCAGCAAAATAAAGGAATAAGGAAAGAGAAGAATTTTCCTTGGTTTACTCCCTTGTAGGGAGCAGTACAGGAATATGCTGCAGAGAATAAAAAACATCCTTCCATTGACAGGAGATCTTTTACTCCCAATAGAATGTTACTCTGTCATAAGGAAATGTTTTTATGGATATTCTGTAGCAGGAGAGACTCATGATAAACTTTAAATTTAAATAGTAGCATACAAATTGCAAGTACAGTAATAATAGAAATTTTATCACAGTAAAATTTTATTAACAGAAGGAGACAATAAAACACATGAAGACATGGAGTAGTTTTATCCAGATGGGAAAATCATGAGTGATTTTTATTTTAGTTTCTATATCGATATCTTTCAAATTTGCTACAATTAACTTTATCCCTTTTAAACTAATATGGTTAATATGTTCAAACTGTGTCTTTAGGTTTTTGAAAGGTAAGGGTTTAATAAGGTAAATATTTTGTCACTGAAAAAATTTATCCTGGGGTTTAAGAACTTTCTGAAAGTATGTATAAAATATTGTTTGGACAGGGGGAGGGGCGATCCATAATTTCATCAGATTATCAAGGACAACCAGGAAAATGTTTAAAAATGGTGTTTGCTTATTTAATACATTCCGTCAAGGACAGAAAGTAAAAAAAAAAAAAAAAAAAGATGTTTCACAACATCTTCAACATGAGATGATATGCAAACCTCATTAGCCACATCGTCTATTATTCTGGGTCAAAGAGCTTATGTCTGATATGGGGAAAAAAAGATCTGGGGGAATAATTTGGGATGTCCCAGCCCTCTCCTCATTTCATATGTGCATCTTAATTGCTTGTATTCTTGACAATATTAATAAAGCTTGATACTGGTTAAAAAAATGTATATACATATATATCCTGATCAAAATATCCAAAATTTATTTTTCAATTGAGTTCCCCTTGAATTTTACTTCTTATGCAAATAGTCTAAAATTTGTCTTCTTGGGCTGACAGAGAAACTGCTAGCTGGCTTGCTCAGAGGGTATTCAAATTCATTATTCAAGCCATTGTACTGCCCCCGCCTCCCCCAATCTAAACATTTTCTTCTCTGTACAGGTTTTACTAGCATTAAAAAACATGTATGACAGGTTGTAAAACCAAAATGAAAGGGCTGAAGGTACAACACCCACGAATCATTCATACATACACAGGCACAGAAACTGTTAATGAAAGAAAATAAAATGCCTAATGATTAGAGATGCTATTGATATTATAAAACTGTATTATTTGTTGTTTTTATGTTAGTTTTCATAATAATCAGAAATGATTATTTCACAAGGATAAAAAGAGTCAACCAAGTTAATAATTTCTACCTCCTTGTACTTAAAAACACTAAATGATACCAGCTGAGAAGTGTCCGAGTTCACTTTTGGCTTTAAATATACGTAAAATAGTTACCGCAATCTATGTAAGTATGAAAGAATCCTCTAGTAGTTACTTTGTCTGGGGCATCAGGACTTCTTTACTCTACATCTGCCATTATTTTTTATAACACCAAGAGAAAACTATTTCTCAACAAGATAAGTGTATATAACACAGAAGACAAACAAATGAAGAGAAGGTATGATTTTTAGAAGGTTCTCGTGGTATAAAAATGAAAACTTATTTGATAAGGGCTAGTTGGCAACTAAATTATACTTTACTATGTATATACATTTTATGGCACTGATTTTTAAATGAATGGTTATTAAAAATCTTAGCATTATTTTCAGAGTAGCATCTAAGATTTAACCATCAGATTTTTCTAGGGAAAAGTTATGTTTCTGTTGAAGTATATTTTTTAATTAACATTCATTTCCCAAGAACATTGATTTGAAAGGGCTATTTCACTTTCCTTTAGTACAGAGAGAAAAGATCCCATTTAAAGTTTAGAAGGGCATGGAAAAAAAATAAACAAGTCTGCTGAACATAATTTCCCATTTATTCCTTTTGAAAACTTATGAAATAAAATCTATTATTTAATTATATTGGAACAAGAAACAGGAAGAAAAAGATGCATTTAAGTCACAACAGCCTTAAAAGAATAAACTATTATGCTTCCTCTTGGAAGAAAAATGTTTTAATATGTGATGGACACTGTCTAAACATTTCAAATCTACTTTACTAAGGTGTGAAAGGCTTCAGATAAAAATTAACAATAAATGGCAAATGTCAAAATTGGAGGAACAAAAAACCTGCTTGTTAGAGGAGTAATTTATGAGCACTTCTATAATATTAAATTTAGTTTTTGCTCTGAAATCTGTTTCCATCAGTTTACTGTGCACACACACACACATGCACAGCTAAGAAAATTTTATAAGACTAGTAGGATTTATCTTTGCCATGCTTGAATAAAATTTACAAGATGTTCCAAATTTGGTACAATGGTTATGGAAATAGGAATAAAGGCTTTCAGGTTTTTAAACCTCCGACAGGATTCTGGAGTTGGTCAGGATCCAGCAGGGCATGAAGAGGACGAACACTGACGACTAGATCAGACACAGTCTCTGCCTTCATATGGTCTACAGCGGCAGTCAACCAATTTTTTTCCGAAAAGGGCTAAATAATAAAGATTTTCAGCATTGCAGGTCATACACATTCTGTCACATCTACTCAACTCTCCCACTGTAGCATAAAAATACCTGTGCAATATATCAATAAGTGAACGTCATAATGGTCCAATAAAATTCTATTTACAAATACAGGCAAAGAGCCAGATCTGGCCCGCAGGCCACAGTTTGCCAGCCCCTGGTCTAAAGAACTGTGGAGAGGGGGTGCCTGGGTGGCTCCGTCGGTTAAACCTCTGACTTGGCTCAGGTCATGATCTCATCATGTTCATGGGTTCAAGCCCCATGTCGGGCTCTGTGCTGACGGCTCAGAGCCTGTAGCCTGCTTCCCATTCTGTGTCTCCCTGTCTCTCTGCCCCTCCCCATTTCATGCTCTGTCTCTCTCTGTCTCAAAAATATATAAAACATTAAAACAATAAAGTACTGTGGAGAAAATATGGAAACTATACTGTGTCAGAAGACAAAGCTATGCTATAAAGTAAAATAAAACAAAAATGCAGTACTCAAAGCAACATAATCTTAGGTTAAATGTGCAACCATTATGTATGTGTAGATAAATAATAGTTGGATAAACACATGTTTAGCTATATTAGCTGTTCAGAAGTTTTGATCTGACTTTATAAACTACTTTGTTAAAACAGCATTTAAGACTTTTGACCTTTGGAGTGCCTGGGTGGCTCAGTCGGTTAAGTGTCTGATTTCGGCTCAGGTCATGGTCTCACTCACGGTTCGTGGGTTGAGCTGTGCTGACAGCTCAGAGCCTGAAGCCTGCTTTGGATTCTGTGTCTCCCTCTCTCTCTGCCCTTCCCCACCTCAAGCTCTGTCTCTGTCTCAAAAATAAATAAACATTAAAAAAAAAGACTTTTGACATGTATTTGTTATGTATATCCTTGCAAAGTCCCCTGCTTACTCCTAATGCTTTTACCCTTACAACCAGACTATATAGGCTCCTCAAAAAAAACAAAAAACAAAAAACAAAAAAACCAAAAAAAACAAAACTTTTCCAATTAGAAATTCATAATTTTAAATAATACACTAAATATTGTATTTTTACTTTCTTCTCATTTACTCTCAAATAGTGAACTAGCTGATCCTGGTTATCAACAATTTTGTTGAATGACAGAGAAGAACCATAACTTTAAGATGTATGATGAATTAAATATGTTGACAATGATGAGGAAATCTAGAATAAGCCACAAGGTTTGTGCTTGTTACGCTGTAATTATTCTCCCTCCCTTCTTTTGAAAGATTTTCTCTCTTTTATATTTGTGGTGAAACAAGCTCTTGATACGAAATTGATTTCTTTTACTTCAAAAGTGAGTTAGGGAAAAAAAAAACAAAAGTGAGTTAGTATTGATTTTAGCAAAGAAATTTCAACAGAGAACAGGTGGCTATTTTTTTGTCATATTCTATAGAAGCAAGACTAAAGCAAGCTTTGGCATTTGTCTTTATTCAGTTCTTCAACAAATACTTACTGAGTACCTACTATGGTACTATGTACTATACTAGGCATTAGGGTACCATATTGGGGGGAAAAAAAACCCAGCCATGGTCTCTGTCTTCAAGGATCTTCCATTATGATAGCAAATCAATCAATCAATCAATGAAAGACTTACACGTCATAATAGATGATATTAAATAAAAAACCCAGATTGATGAAATAATCTATAACACAGAAGGCATTTACATTAGGCAAGGATGTCAAGGAATACCTTTCAAACTGGTGACACTTTAACCCAGAATTTGAGACCTCAAGGATTATAGGGCTCTTATCAAAGTGCACTGAGAGGTGGGAAGGGAGGATTAGAAAATTGCGTACCAGGTAGAAGAAAGAACATGTGCAAACACTCTTGGTCAGCAAAGACTTGGGCTTGAGAAACTGTGAGATGACAATGAAAGAAACTGAAATAAACGAGGGCAGAGAAAAGGGCAGCCCATGCAGTGTAGCACTGGCCATTGTAAGGAACCTGAATGATTCTAAGTTGGATGGAAACCACTGAAAGGCTTTCAGTTGGTAGACATGATTTTCCTAAATTAGGACACCATGAGCATCAGAGTGTGCTATCAATAATTACACCTGGACAACTGGCTTAAACCAGAACGTCCTGGGTAAACAGAGATCCAAACAGAAAAGTGGCACAGTCTGACTGAATTTTAAGAATGTTTTGCTGCTGTGAGGAGAAGGGGCTGAAACGCAAAAGTGGAAGCAGGAAGGCCAGCGAGCCTACCCCTGTGCTTGACGGCACTCATCATGGGAAGCAGTAGACGAAATCGGGATCCACTCTGTAGGCAGACTCAACAGAACTTCTTGATACTCATTCCCATCCATTACCTTAAAAAAGTCTAAACACTTCCTCCTTACTTGCTACAGATCCTCAAATCAGGTAAAACTGATTTGTGCCACCAGAACCTTATAAATATAATTGTATATTCTCAAGACACAGTGATTTTGTCTTTCTGGGCCCCACCTACCTCCTATACAGCAGGACACAGTAATAACTACTTCCTAGGGTCATTGTTAAGGTGGATGAGGCTCCTACGAGGGTACACAGATACCAGCCTACAGACCTGTGTGTTAGGGTAAGAGAAGCTAAAGAAGAAACAGGCAGCACATCCTCCAAAAGTGTTAAGGGAACTAGACGGTAATTAAAATGTTACATTTATATTGAAATATACACAGATATGGTATAGAGTACAAAATTTAAGTAAAATTTCATTACTAAAAAAATTTCTTAAAAGTCAAACTTTCTTAAAAATCCATGTAGTCTAACCCATCTTTAGAGTGGTAAATGCCCACGAAGTACCCAGAACGCAGTAAGGCTACTTACTATATGCCTGGAACAGAGAGGGCGCCCCATATATGGTATCATTAGGGAAAACTAGCTTTAGTGCTTATGACATGACTAGTACTACATTATATACATAGAATTATTTTTTATTGAAGAATGTCCCATTCTCAACATTTTGTTCAAAAATCAGGACTTGACAAAATGGCATTGTCCAACTTTTCCAAATATTTAAAAAACACCGTGGTGAGTATCTGGGTGGCTCAGTCCAGTGAGAGTCCGAGTCTTTTTTTCTTTTGTTTTTTTAATGTTTTTATTTATTTTTGGGAGAGAGAGAGAGAGAGACAGACAGACAGACAGCATGAGCAGGGGAGGGTCAGAGAGAGAGGGAGACACAGAATCGGAAGACAGGCTCCAGGCTCTGAGTCAGCTGTCAGCACAGAGCCTGACCTGGGGCTCAAACCATGAACTGTGAGATCATGACCTGAGCCAAAGTAGGATGCTGAACTGACTGAGCCACCCAGGGGCCCCAGAGTCCGAGTCTTGATTTTGGCTCAGGTCATGATCCACATTGGGCTCCATGCTGGGCCCCTCTGCCCTCTCCCCTCTCTCTCTCCCTCTGCCCTCTCTCTTGCTTATGTGTGCTCTCTCTCTAAAATAATAAAAAATATAATTATAAAACAGTATGGTATTCAGCTCATGGAAAAGGGATCTTTTTGGTCTCACTGATTATTCGGACTGTCCTATAATGTGGACACACTTCTGGGAGCCTTACACCTAAAAACAAACACACAATCCAGGCAGGTTACAAAGAGAATGTAAAAATTATTAACTCAATTAATTCCCCATCCATAACAATAAAAGCAGCAACAACACATGCACAGAGAGGAAGAACTTCGATGCGGTCAGGTCTTTCATCACGGTCCTTCTCTAAAGCAAAATTCCCACCTGGAGGAATGATCAGACTTACGTGTAAGTTACAAATCCCTTTCTGACAACTCTTTTCTCTATTCAGAACCTTATGTTATGTGCTATTTAGAGTTACCACCACCAACAAAAAAGAATAAAAGAGAGTGGAAAAATGGAGAGCAATTTAAGGAGCCCATCCCAGTGTGGGAGACCATACATGGATCTCAAAGCTGAAAACAAACCTATGGAAACTCATAAATATCTATGACCTGATGAATGCTGCGCATTACTAGTTGATAAAATCGCATGGCTTCTGCTTTCATTAATTTCAAATCTGTAATTGTTGGGACACGCTAGACATACGAATTCATTTTGACTCATGAAAACTGACTTATTAAATGTCCTGAGGTTGCAAGTAATTCAGTCTTCCATATAATAGAAGGGCTTTCAAGAACTACTCCTCTTGTGAAAAGTAAGAAACTCAGAAATATGTGATTTAGAAACAGAATTTATTAATTTCAGATATATATGTGTGTGTGTGTGTGTGTGTGTGTGTGTTAATATATACATATGCATATGTATAAAGAGAGAGAGAGAGAGAGAGAGACATGTCAAAAAAGACATGTTTTCCTCTACTTGTATTTGCAACAAAGTGAGCTAAATTATTTTATTCACGTAGAGCAGGTACAGCTCCCTCTTTCACCAAACCGTCTAAAATGACACCACTAATAGAACAGCAGGGGAAGCGGCTGTGGTAATATCCACTTATTAACCTCCCCAGCACCTGTCCGAATCAAACCTCTAACTTCTCCTCCCACCCAGCCTCCCAGGCTCTGTTTGCTGCCCCCAGGCTGACAGCTCTCCACACAAGTCCTGCTGGTATGTGTTTGAATCTGTTATTCTATCAGGCTGCACTCATTGCCCCAGTTCTAACTCCTACTCAATTTTTAATTTATTTATATTTAGAACTCAGCTCGGACTTCCCGTCCTCTAGGAAACCTTGCCTACTCTTCTGTTCCCAGAATGCCTAGAGCACTACTGAATAAATGCTGGCGTAGATCTGGCATCTTTGGCACCAGAAGGGTAGACTTCCTTTTCTGTCTCTACCATGTATCTGCAAAATCCCGTGCAGCCAGAAATCTCATATTTCCCTCTCATGTATCCGCAGCGCCTCTACCATTACAGTGGATGCTGAAAATGTATTCCATTAAATGAATGAATGAGTGTGTCAGGCACTATTCTAGGAATTTAGATATGATATACTAAATACTTTAATAGTTTAGCGACAGGAATAGCTTCAGAGATGGAAAACAACTTCATCAAGGTCTCACAGTTACTAAGTGATAGAGTCAGGAATAAATCCAGGCTTGTTGGGTTGCAGCCCGGATGACTATGCTGTCAACTCAAAATATTATCTTAGGTTCTCGGGTCTTAAGTTCTGGGATGTGATCTCTTCTGGTACTAAAAACTGACTTCCATCTCTAGCCAAATGAAGAGTCATTATAAAGGAGGCAAACTGGGATTTCAGTTAAAAAATTTAATTTGGTGTTTCACATTGCCACTGCATGACTTTTCAAAGCTTTAACGGTCATGTGAACAGATATCTGTAAAGTAGCAGTTTCTCAGTTCCGCCCCGAGGATTGTTTCATGAGAGGAAAAAAGAAGGGGAGTGGACCGCCAATTCCACCTATAGCCAGATGTCCCTGACAAGAAACCTCACCATTACTCATGGGAAGAACGGCATCTGAGAAAATATTTTAGAAATGTCATTAAGTAAATTATTAATCCACGCCATAAAACAGACTACCGACACTGTCATATTATAAACTTCAGAAGAAGCCAGCGAGCAGACCACCCAGAGACTCTTAGGAGCCCATCAGCGGTCTGTGGGGACCATACTTTGAGAACCACTGTTATGAGAAATGAAACGGCTTCCACTTCAGTAATTTAGGAACGTGTGTGTGTGTGTGTGTGTGTGTGTGTGTGTGTTTTGCTAGAAGAACATACAGCCCTTGTAAACCAAAAAAAAAAAAAAATCAAAATCAAAATCAAAGCAGTAAGACATCTAAATTCTTTAAAACACTGTCAGAAACCTAATGGAGGACCAGGGGGAGGGGAAGAGGGAAAGAGAGTTGGGAGAGAAAGGGACGCAAAACCTGAGAGACTATTGAATACTGAAAATGAACTGAGGGTTGCAGGGGGAGTGGGAGGGGGAAGGGAGGTGGTGGTGATGGAGGAGGGCACTTGTGGGGAAGAGCACTGGCTGTTGTATGGAAACTAATCTGACAATAAACTACTTAAAAAAACAAAATAAAAAAAATTAAGTTTGATGTGAACATTAAAAAAATAATAATAAATAAATAAAACACTGTCAGAACCCCAAACTACCTTGTTTATGGGATATAGTCAAATAGGCAGTGAATATCTATATATGTGTGTATATATGTATAGAATATGTACACATTAACACAACTCTTAGTTTTTTTTATTATTGTGGAACCATCAGTCATTCTGGAAAAACAGTACTTGCTATTTATCTTCTTTAAGATTTTATATTTAATGAATGAATGGTATTAGACATACCCAATGTCAGTATCTAAACCAAACCAGACCACTGTGTCATTTAAAGCAGTCTGTCTAGATAGTACATTCTTAGTCTACAATGTTATCTTCACTGAGAGCAGCTAGCAGCTGCCTTCTCAATCAGTTTATGAGCCACAAAAGAGCAGTCTTGATCCTCTGCAGTAAGAACACAAACATTTATTGGTCACTGTCTTTGTGCCAAGAAATATTTGAGGGGCTGATGATACAACAGTGGAAGAGAAACGAAAGAAAAACAGTTTAAAATCATCTTTATCACCTTAGAACTTATATTCTACTAAGGAGAAGAACATAAATAAATAAGGAGAAGACAGAAGTATGACAGGTAATCATAAGAAATGCCAGTGGGAAGGAGGAAAAACAGTGATATTTCAAACGGAGCAGTGAGAGAGGAATTCACTGAGAAAGTGATCTTGGGAAGTGAGGGAGCAAGGCCGGCAGGTCTAGGGAAGAAACGTTCTAGGCAAAGGAGGCAGCACACACGAAGTCCCAGAGCAAAGTAATAGCACGGAGGCCCATGACTCAAGAAATGCACCGAGTCAGAATCCAAGTGATAAGAGATGAGGAAATCTGGTGGGAGACTAGGTCTTGTAGGGTCTGGTAGGGGACTGGAAACTCTGGCTTTTACACTGAGTGAGATGTGAAAACAGGGGTTTTGAGCAGAGGAGTGGCATTATCTGACTTACATCCTAAATGATCATTCTGCTCTGCTGAGACCAAACTCACCATGTCGGAACACATCAAAACAAGAGAGACTAGTTATAAGGGCTGTACACTGGGAATACAAGTCTGGAGACCAGTTAAGAGGTCTGGGCTAGAGATACAAATTTGGGACTTATGGCATCTATCTGGCACTTGAAGCCAGATCCCAGAAAAGAACACTCTGGAAGGAGTCGAAACAAAGCAGAAGAGTATCAGGGACTCGTGTCTGCATAACTCTAGATGGAGAGGAAGAGCCAGAAAGGGAGATAAGGAAAGCGAGGCAAAGGAGTTCAGTGCCCCAGAAGAGAAATGCAAACTTTTCACGGAGTAGGGGAGGGTGGCTGTCGAACACTGCAGAGAAGTCAAGTTAGATGGAGTCTCAGAATTGCCACCAGCCTCAGCAACGCGGAGGCCACTCCCACTTCAGTAAAAGCAGATTCTGAGAAGCGGCCCGGTGAAATCTGACTGGAAGAGTCTAATGAAAACTTAACTCAAATAACTTAATAAGGTAGCACACACCTATAAAACTAAAATACCAAAAAGCGTTAGCTTTTTTCTACACATATGATAAACTGAAAATATACTGGAAGAAAATATCCTATTTCAGTGAAAAAAAAAAACTTCAGGAGGAAACATCACAAAAATGTGTAAACTTATATGTGGAAAACTTGTATAAAAATTTTTGAGTTTTAAATTAAACTTGTCTGATTCTAGATAAAAACATATTGGTGTTTTTAGAGGAATCTCCTTGGCTTGATAAATTATGTAAAGTAAACTGGCAGGGGAGAGAGAGGGACACAAACCATGAGAGACTACTGAATACTGAAAATAAACCGAGGGCTGAAGCGGGAGGGGGTGGAGGGGAAGGGAGGTGGTGGTCATGGAGGAGGGCACTTGTGGGGAGAAGCACTGGGTGTTATATGGAAACCAATTTGACAATAAACTATTAAAAAAGTAAAACTCATGTAGAAAAATAAGCATGTAAAAATAGCACTAGAAACTCTTAAAGGGAAGAACAATGGAGGGAGACCTTCCTATCTAGATTATTAAAATGCAGTATAAAATCTCTACAAAGAAAACAGTGCAGGACTAGCATGTGAGCATTATCCACACTGGTGAAACAAAACAGAAAGTCCAGAAATGGATCTGTTTATTTATGAAGTCTCTTTTATTTATTTTGAGACAGAGAGAGAGAGAGCAGGAGAGGGGCAGAGAGAGGAATCCCAAACAGGCTCAGCACTGTCAGCACAGATCCCAATGCAGGGCTCAATCCCACAAACCGTGAGATCATGACCTGAGTTGAAATCAAGAGTCAGATACTTAAATGACTGAGCCACCCAGGCGCCCTGGTATGTTATTTATTTTAAATGGCATTTTTAAACCACTGGGGATAAAGCAGAAATTATTAAACTCCATAAACACATGGAGTTGAGAAAAACAGCCAATTGGAAATAGGTAAAATGGGATCAATATTTCATCTCATGCATAAGAATAAGCTCAATTTTTAATTGCATTATTTGGTTTTTGGGTATTGAATTTCCTAAGTTCTTTATAGACTGTGCATACTAACCTTTTATTAGATATATCATTTGCAAATACCTTCTCCCATTCTATACGGTGTCTTTTAGTTTTGTTGATTGCTTCCTACGCTGTACAAAAGCCTTTTATTTTGATAAAGTCCCCACAGTTTATTTTTGCTTTTTCTCCCTTGCCTTAGAAGATGTATCTAGAAAAGAATTGCTACGGTCAATGTTAAAGAGGCTGCTGCCTGTATTCTCTTCTAAGATTTTAACAGTTTCCTGTCTCACATTTAGAACTTTAATCTATTTTGAATTTATTTTTGCGTACGGTATAATAAAATGCAGTTTCATTCTTTTGCATTTTACTGTCCAGTTTTTCCAACACCACTTGTTGAGGAGACTTGTTATAATGAACACCAGCTATTGTATGTAAATGTCGTATCACTATATTGTACACCAGAGACTAATATTACACTGTATGTTAACTAACTGGAACTTAAATAAAAAGTAAAAGAAAAAAAAGGTCTAAGTGTTTGGAAACATGGATATAAGCATATGGTAATAGCTCTATGCTTTACTCACTGAAAATATACTGTGAATTATAAACCTTCAATTAAAAAAAGGAATAAGCTCCAAATGGATCAGAGATACAAGTATAAAAAGATAAAACCACACAATGCTTTTAAGAAACTATGAGTGCCATTTATACAACTTGGGTATGGAAAAATGGTTCCAAACTGTGATTTTAAAAATAAAGCTGCAACTCAGGAAAAGATGGATATATTTAGCTATATAAAAACAAAAATCTTCTGCATGCAAAAATCACTATTAGCAAATTCAAAAGAAATGAGAAATTGGGAAAAATACTTGGGAAACGTGATCCAACAAAGGGGCTAATATCCCTAATTTATGAAGAACTCTTAAAAATCAAGGGGAAAAAAAGAGCTACTGAAAAAATAGACGGAATATAATTATAGACAGCTAATAAAAAGATATATAAAGCACTGATTTCAGCCTTATTCAAGATCAGAGAAAAACAAAACTGCACTGATAGCACTTTTTACTTATAAGATGAACAAAAATTCCAAAGCTTGACTTTATTATCCAGGACTAAAAAATAAAAAAAAACAAAAGAACAAAAAAACAAGGGGCAAAGGAGTACATAAAGAATACTATCTTTGTGAAGATATCTATGTCATCTTATATGATACGTATTACAATGTGCATATATATATACATATTCATATTTTATGAATATGTATACCTGTGTGTATGAGTGTGTATACATAAATACAAAAAAAGAGAAATGGACTTTCCCCAAAAAATTCTTTAATATATTTTTGATTTCCAAATCATTTTAATGTTTTATAACTCAGAAAATCACATGGAATCAAAGAGAATGTGTGGTTGGAGCAGAAATGAACCAAACTAGATACTCATTGATAGCACAACATTTGGAAGGAAAAAATACCGAAATACACTAAAAAAAAAAAAATCAACTTTACTAAGATTTAATTTACATATCATAAATTACCTCTATTTTTACGTGTCAAATCTGATGAAGGTTGACAAACATATACACCTGAGCTAATCACCACGATCAAGTCTATAGGACTTTGCCCAAGCTCCACCCACCCCTTTGTAACCGATCACTGCCACCCCCAGTCAGCTACTGATTGGCCATGTATTACTATGGATTATTTCTCTGGTTTAGAGCTTCATGTGAATGGATCCAACACCATATATTCTAGTATGGAGTCTTTCATTCACTATGACAATTTTTGAGAATTATCTGTGTTACTTGTGGTATCTTTAGTTCATATATTTTTTTTAAATTCTTGAGTAGTATTCCACTGTAGGAATACTCCATAATTTGTCTATCCACTGAACGTTTGATAGAAACTTGAGTTGTTTCCAATTTGTGACCACTATGAATAAAGTTGTTTAAAATCATCATGTAAAAGTAATTGCATAAGCATTTTCTTTTCTCTTGACTCTTCATTTCTCTTAAGTAAATACATAGCACTGCGGGCCCTATGGTAAGAATATGCTTATAAGCAAATGCAAAAATAATTTTCAGATTGTTTGTACTATGGCACATTCCCATCAGCTCTTCTCCTCATCAGCAATAAACATTTTCAACCTTTTTATTTTTAGCCACTCTAATAGAAATACAGAAATATCACATTATGGCTTTGACTTTCCCTAATGACTTACGGCAATGAACATCTTTGCATATGCTTATTGGTCATTCACAAATGTTCTTTTCTGAAGTGTTTTTATGAATTTTTTGTCCACTTTTCATTGGATTGTTTGTCACACTATTATAGATTGATAGGTATCTTATATATTCTAAATACAAATCTTTTGTCTGATATATGTATTATTTCTATCCTGCGGTTATGAAAGTTTTCTGTGATTTTATTTTTACTAGAATTTTTATACTTTTAGCTTTCATGTTAATGTTTGCATCATGTATGAAATATGGCTTGAGATTCGTTATTTTTCTACATGGATGTGTAGTGGTTTCAGCACTATCTATTAAAAATACTCTCTTCAGGATAGAGGAGTGCTGATGCACAGGGCCACATGCACCCCAATGTTCATAGCAGCACTTTCAAAATTAGCCAAACCATGGAAACAGCCTAAATGTCCATCAACTGACAAAGGGGTTAAGAAGATGTGGTTTATATGTACAATGGAGTACTACATGGCCATGAGAAAGAATGAAATCTGGCCATTTGTAGCAACGTGGATGGAACTCAAACTGTTATGCTAAGTGAAATAAGTCAGGCAGTAAGACAGACACCATATGTTTTCACTCATATGTGGAACAGGAGGAACTTAAGAGAGGACCATAGGGAAGGGGAAGGGGAAAAATAGTTAAGGAGAAGGAGGGAGGCAAACCATAAGAGACTCTTAAACACTGAGAAACTACTGAGGGTTGATGGGGGTGGGGGAGAGGGGAAAATGGGTGAGGGGCATGGAGGAGGGCACTTGTGGGGATGAGCACTGGGTGTTGTATGGAAACCAACTTGACAATAAACTATAATAAAAAAATTAAAACAAAACAAAAAAACACCCTCCTTTACACCTTAACTTACACACCCAGTCAACTTAACAAAATTCAATTAAACATATATGTGGCTCTATATTTGCATTTCTTATTTTGTTCCATTGATCCATGTTTATCCTTGTGCCAATACTACACTGTTTTGATTACTGTAACCTTGACCCAAAGTAAATCATCTCATTTGTTCTTTCTCAAAAGTGCTTTGGCTCTTCTAAGTCCTGTGCACTTCCACATAAACTTTATAATCAGCTCATCAATGCCTCTAAAATGGCCTACTGGGCTTTTAATTGGGATTGCAATGAATCTATAGTTCAATCAAAGCCAACAATACTAATTTTTCCAACACATGAACAAATGCTCTTTTTCAATATATGCAGGTCTTTTAACTTAGCAATGTTTTGTGGCTCTTACACACATATTCAATTTAGCCTTAGGTATTTTATTTTTAATTGAATCTAATTTTTTAAAATATTTTTTTTCTTTGCTAACATTTTATTTTTATTTTTTATTTTATTATTTTTTTTTTAGTTTATTGTCAAATTGGTTTCCATACAACACCCAGTGCTCTTCCCCATAAGTGCCCTCCACCATCACCACCACCTCTTTTCCTCACCCCTTCCAACAGGAGAAACCTAAATATATATTTTTTAAATGTTTTATTTATTTTTGAGAGATAGAGAGACAGCGAGACAGTGTGAGCAGGGAAGGGTCAGAGAAAGACAGCTCCAGCAGGGGAGGGTCAGAGAGAGAGGGAGACACAGAATCTGAAGACAGGCTCTCGACACTGAGCTAGCTGTCAGCACAGAGCCTGACGCAGAGCTCGAACCCACAAACCGCGAGATCATGACCTGAGCCAAAGCCAGAGACTCAACCGACTGAGTCACCCAGGCGCCCCAGGTACTTTTATTTTTGATGCTATGTTAAAAGGTGTTTTTAAAATCCTAATTTCATTGCTAGTATATACAAATACGATTGATTTCTGTGGATTGACACTGTGTCCTTGACCTTGCTAAATTCACTTATTAATTCTAGAAACTTCAGTTTTACATTTTTCATTTGCTTTGCTTTTTTTTTTTTATCCTATCTCATGGAATGGTTAGGGTATCCGCTACAACACGATCAAGATACACAGTTCAGAGAGCATCCTTGTCTTGGTGTCATTCCTAAGGAAAAAGATTCAGTCAGAACTTTACTAAGTGGGTTTGTTCTGCTAGAGATCCTGGTATAGCATTCCTGCTGTACGTATTTTATGTATTGGAGACCTGAAAAAATAGGTACCTATATTGAGGTTGTTGATAAGTAAATTCTTACTATAAAATAAAGGAGAATAAAATAAGGAATAAAGAAAAAGAGTTTGATTATTAGAAAAAGATAACAGGGAAGCAGAACTGGGGATGACTGATATAAGCAATTGTTTTGAGGAGGTCTGCTGTTAAGAAAAGCAGTTACAGAAATAAAGACAAAAAGAAAAGGGGGAATTTCAGACAGAAGAAATAAGAACATACTTTTATGCTGATAAGAACAATCCTGTACAGATTGGGAAAGTGATGATGCCCAAGAAAGATGTGCTGGTGTTCTTGTGTGAGTGAGAAGGGGTGGAATGTAATTACTTAAAAAAAATTTACTTAATTTGGAGGTGGGGGCAGAGACACAGAATCCCTAGCAGGCGCCACACTGCCAGCATGGGGCCTGATGCAGGGCTCAAACCCACAAACTGGGAGATCATGACCTGAGCCAAAATCCAGAGCTGGATGTGTAACTGACTGAGCCACTCAGGTGTCCCACAAGGGATGGAATCTAAAGGACAAGTGGTCAGGTTGGCGTTAGATGGAGAGTGGAGGGGCGCCTGGTTAGGCATCCGACTGGCTCAGGTCATGATCTCACGGTTTGTGGGTTTGAGGCCCACATCGGGCTCTGCACTCAGAGCCTGGAGCCTGCTTCGGATTCTGTGTTTCCCTCTCTCTCTCTGAGTCTCCCCCATTCATGCTCTGTTTCTTTCTGTCTCAATAATAAATAAACATAAAAAAAATTTTTAGATTGAGAGTGGATAGTTCAGTCATAGTAATAGGATGTAAGGCATATATGTGGACATCCATACAGGAAAAAGAGCAGATGTGAGAGAAGAATGTAGAAGGCCTCATCTATTTATTCCTAAGCTTTCTCCAAGAATAAAGAAGATGCTGGAAGTTGAGAAAGAGGATGGGAAAGACGTTGTTTGAGATTTCAAGAAAAAGAGAAAGGCGTGATACGTCATCCACAAGACTAGTGAATAAAACAGGGGAACATGTACATGTATTTTACATAAATAATATTATAGATTGTAAATATCTCAGAGGGCACCAGTAAAAACTTATTTGAAGTTACTGGTCATGTTATTTATTGTGAGACCAATTGGTATAATTGCACATTTTCCTCCATAGATACAGGCAGACTGTGGGTCAGAATTTAACCAGCATTGAGTTTTCCAGGTGAATAAGACGAAAGGGAAAAGGTGACAGGTATTAACACATATACAAGGCTATTATTATAGTAACTGATTGTTAAATTTAAAATTAAGTCAGGGATTAAGGTAGCTGGGGACTAGAAAGTCAAACACTTTAAACTGAAGTTCTAGACGGGTGCAGTTATTGTTAACAACAAGGTACTGGGTGTGACCATGGGAATTAATGGCTGAAGCAGGCTCAAGGACAGTGTCACTGGAAGTGAGAAAACAAAGTGAAAGTCAAGGATATGGGAAGGATCGTGTATGTAGCTATTGAACTGATCAAGAACTAGAACAGGAGTCTGAGGTGAATGAATGAAACAATAAGATCTTTGAAGAAATCAAAGGGAATGACCCACGTATTTGGCGGTGTTAGCTGATGGAATGATAGGTTTAGTTACAACAGGGAGGTGAGCAAAAAGCTTGTTCGAGGTGAGATAGTGATAGAAGATTTAAAACTATATTCTGAAATGGTATAATTAATGGGGTCAGAGAATTATGCCATTAGGGAGTTATGAGTTTGAAAAAGCATATTTAAAATAAGACAGTTATAATTTGCTGTCATCTTCATTCTGAAATTTAGTTAATATTAAAGACGGGCATGACACTTTTGTTTAATAGAGGTGGTAAGAGCTAAGAAAGAGTGTTAAACAGATACACAACCCCTTCATGTTTCACTGGGAAGGTTCTCTACAAATGTGCTGAACATAATTTCCAAATTATGTTCCAAATGGATAATACCATTCAATAGCTTTGCAAACAATCCAACTACATAAAAGGTAGAATTCTGTACAGACTGCACTTTATTATCTCTGATGATAATTGTCAGAATAATTAAGCATCTTTGATGTGCAGATGCTCTTGTGTAACCATATTTAAAGGGACAGCAAAACAAAACAGCTACATAAATACAGCTCTTAGAAAATGTCCCATTATTACTAACAGACATCACCTTAACCCTGCTGTTGGGAGAAAAAAAAAATCCATGGACTCTACCTTACTCCAAATTCCCAAGAGGATCTCTAGTGTACTTGGCACTACACTAGGGGCTTGGAATGCAAAGAGAATGAAAATGAAGTCCCTAGGAAGGCTGTGATGTAATGCATAAGACAGACTCGTGAGTAAGACAGGAAAGGAGGGGTGGGGAGAAGAGTATAAAAGAGGAAAAAAGCATTCCAGGCAGAAGAAAGTATATGCAGGGCAGAGGGGAAGAAAAGGGTCTGTGTGTACACGGATGAGTGGGTGAGGTGGGGGCAGAGAGAGTGGGGAGGAGGAAGGAGGGGAAGGGAGAGCCAGAGAGAGAAAAATTTAAAAGTCAAGGATGACTTTATGGTTTTCAGTTTTATTAATTGAGTAGAAGGCAGTATCCCCACATGAGAAATAAAACATTTGCAGGAAAACAAAAATGAGAGAAGTAAGCTGAGGAGTTAGATTTCAGACCCACATAAAGCACCTGTAAGTGTCTAAGACTAAGGAGACATGCTCAGACACACCACAATACAGATGGTATAAAGCATGGCATATAAAATGGCAGTCCTAGCCTCTGAATATGTTTTATTGGACTTGTATAGAATTGTTGAAATTTTAAATTATTTCACATAAAAATCCATACTTCCAACTTTTCTTGAAGAAAACAGAAAGATAAAACTAGATCTACCTGGCAAGAGCCCACAGCCACTGAATAGCAGTGTTTGCCATAATCCCTATAATTCAGTGTTTTACACGCCTCTGTTGTAATACTTAAATAAGTTATCTGACTGGAATCTATGTGCTTTTGAGTTTACCTGATGGTCTGAATTTACTTCAGTGACAATGTGTATAGTGTAGTAGTTAAAAACATGGAAGCTACCAAAAGTCTGCTACAAGTGATCCATGAATTCAGCAGTCGCAGGGTATAATATCAATGTACAGAAACTGGCTGCATTCTTATAGACCAATAAATAATGAAGCAGCAGAAAGAGAAATCAAAAAACTGATTCCATTCACAATTGTACCAAAACCCATAGAATATCTAGGAATAAACTTAACCAAAGATGTAAAAGATCTGTATGATGAAAACTATAGAAAGCTTATGAAGGAAATTGAAGAAGATACAAAGAAATGGAAAAACATTCCATGCTCATGGATTGGAAGAATAAATATTGTTAAAATGTTAATACTTCTCAAAGCAATCTATACATTCAATGCAATCCCCATCAAAATCACACCAGCGTTCTTCTCAAAGCTAGAACAAACAATCCTAAAATCTGTATGGAATCACAAAAGACCCTGAATAGCCAAAGTAATACTGAAGAAGAAAACCAAAGCAGGAGGCATCACAATCCCTCTACTACAACACTGTGATCATCAAGACAGCACAAAAACAGACACATAGACCAATGGAATAGAATAGAGAACCCAGAATTGGACCCACAAATGTATGGCCAATTAATCTTTGACAAAGCAGGAAAGAGTACCTAATGGAAAAAAGACAGCCTCTTTAACAGGTGGTGCTGGGAGAACTGGACAGCAACATGTAGATGAATGAAACTAGACCACTTTCTTACAACATACACAAAAATAAACTCAAAATGGATGAAGGACCTGGAAGTGAGAAAAGAAACCATCAAAACCCTAGAGGAAAAAAGCAGGAAACAGCCTCCTTGACCTTAGGCGCAGCAATTTCTTACTCAACACATCCCCAAAGGCAAGGGAATCAAGAGCAAAAACAAACTATTGGGACTTCATCAAGATAAAAAGCTTCTGCATGGCAAAGGAAACAATCAACAAAACTAATAGGCAACTGATGGAATGGGAAAAGATAGTTGCAAATGACATATCAGATAAAGGGCTAGTATCCAAAATCTATAAGGAACTCCTCAAACTCCACACCTGAAAAACAAATAACCCAGTGATGAAATGGGCAGAAGACATGAACAGACACTTCTCCAAAGAGGACATCCAGATGGCCTACAGGCACATGAAACGATGCTCAACATCACTCTTCATCAGGGAAACACAAATCAAAACCACACTGAGATACCACCTCACGCCAGTCAGAGTGACTACAATGAACAAATCAGGAAACTACAGATGCTGGCGAGAGTGTGGAGAAATGGGCACCCTCTTACACTGTTGGTGGCAATGTAAACTGGTGCAGCCGCTCTGGAAAACAGTGTGGAAGTTCTTCAAAAAATTAACAGTAGAACTCCCCTATAACTCAACAATAGCACTATAGGAATTTGCCCAAGGGATACAGAAGTGCTGATGTATAGGGGCACATGTATCCCAATGTTCACAGCAGCACTTTCAACAATAGCCAAATCATGGAAAGAGCCTAAATGTCCATCAACTGATGAATGGATCAAGATGTGGTTTATCTATATAATGGAATACTACATGGCAAGGAGAAACAATGAAATCTGGCCATTTTTAGCAACGTGGATCAGGCAGAAATACAGATACTGTATGTTTTCACTCATATGTGGAACAGGAGAAACTTAACAGAAGACCATAGGGGAGGAGAAGGGGAAAAAATAGTTAAGGAGAAGGAGGAAGGCAAACCATAAGAGACTCTTAAATACTGGGAAAACCTTGTTGCTATTTGGAAAGTAGAGAACAAAACTTAGCCTCAGTAACCCAAGGGAAGTGGTTCAGATCAGCTGCCTCAGCACCCCCCAACACCCACCTGTCACTGTGCAATTGTAAGAAATGCAATTTCTCCTAAGGTAATTCCAAAAAGCTAGAGAACCACGTCATAGAATAGACGTCAGATTACTCTACAGTGATAGTACTGAGTCCAACCTTTTCTCACCCGGACTGACTGTCCATAGACCTGATGTGGCTGAAGGAACTGCCCTAGGCTATAGTGTAACAAATGGTCCAATGAGACAAGTCTCACTTCCTGAAAAATTTTATATTTTCCTCTACATCATAAGGTAATGATTCAAATGAACAGAGAAATTATTCACATTTTATGAATCATCAATACATTTATCTTCATATGGTACTTTTTCTTCAAAGAGGTAACAGTTCGCTATGATCTGGTGAGCATTCCAAGGTAGATGCATTAGGAGTGACTGAATTTGTGTCAGTCTGGGAGGCCTCTGGGTAGCGAGGTCTCACCCTGTGCTTTGGAATTGTTGAGCAATACTTCTAGAAACATGGCGTATTTATAAAAACTGAAACGTTATAATACAAAGTGAAATTAGGAGGCTAAAGAGTTTCATAACATTCTTTTTTCAATGTCATTTAAGGGACGTTAATATTTCCTAATACTAGAAACAACCCAAAGGATTTGAGGAACAATGGAGTGAGGATCTTGACACACACTGTCCCTAAAAGAAAAAAAGAGAGAGAGAGAGAGAGAGAGAGAGAGAAAGAAAAGGAAAAACTGGCAAAATAGCTGAGAACAAACACTTCTGAAGTCTGGAAAATGGCCAGAGGCAAAACTGAAGAGCATTTATGCAGGAAAGATGGGTGAACTGTGGTAAGAATACCAGGGTACGGAGCATGCTCATTTGAGCCGCAGCCATCAGTGCTCTCTTCTCTGTGCTCCCACCAGTTCCAAGGCAGGAGAAGCAGTCAGAAGACCTTGTGACTTGGAGTTCTGTGGAAAAGCTGTGTTCACGAGAAATAGTAGAAACAATAGTGATTGGTGGCAAATACTCAGGAGTCCCAACGTCAGATCTGTCTAACGCGGCAAAGATGGCAAGCAAAAATCAACCAAAAATTTATGATGGAGATCTGTAAAACAACACAGCCACAGGGGGTTCTGAAAAGCATCCACACATTCCCGGGGGATCTGGAAGGTTACACCTGCACTCTTGGTAAGCCCAGGAAGGACCCCACTTATGGACTCAGCCCCAGCACACCCCGAGGCCGAGATGATGCATTTGTGAGTATTCTATAGAGCTCTAAAATAAAACTCTATTCTTTCTAGAATCCAAAGGATTTATTAATAATTTAAAAGAGACATCTTAGGGAAACACAGTAATGAACCCTAACAAGGCTACTGTTATTTAAATTATTATAAAGAATGCCCCAAAGTGCTTCCTAGCATTCCAAATAAGAAACAACAAAGTTTAATTCATTTCCTTTGACAACCTTTTCCTTGTAAAATCGTTCTTAATACAGACCCGACCTTTAGCCAACTCCTCCTAGAGATCAGTCAGCTTTTTGTACCATACTGCATAAGGTAAAGACAATGTTTATATTAGTCTTTCATGCATCCTTTAGACATATTTAAAACTACAGAAAATTAAACGTAGCCAAGCTTTTAGGAACGTTCATTTAGAAAAATAAAAATATTTCTTAAAAAGAAACAAACAATAGATTCAATTATAAAAGGTATTGTGATCTCACAAAACTAACCTTCCAAAGTGGAAGATAAAAGAAAATGCCGAAATTTTCAGCATTAACCTTCCACTTGAGGGAGTGGGGGCTGAGAGGACGGGATCTATGGGGAGAAGAGGGAGGGAGAAGCGAGCGGAGGGCAGCAGCGTCTCTGTTGCTGCTTAGCATAACGTTTTTATGTTTTTTAATAGCCCCATATCTCTTATTTGGGAATAAAGAAAGTGTTCAGACAACTGAAAAGCAACGAGTTAGCAGAGCCTAGAATACAAAGTTTAATTATTAGGTCTGTGAACAGAGATAGAGTTTACACTTCTAAAAGCCTGATTTGTGAAAGACTACCAAACTGTCGGGAAAGCCACAGTGGAAAAAAGAAATGTGAATTTAGCTAATCACTAGAATCAAAAACAAAGAAAACAGAAAAATCTAGGAAAAACCTGTTCAAGTAAAACAGTAAGCGGAGGCAGTTCTCGACAGAACTTACACATCACCGTGAGCCTCCCTTCCTAAGTATTTCATTCGAAAAACCTTCATTGAAAAGCCTGACGATGTTTCCTTAATATTAGTTACTATGTGAAGTAAGGCCAATTAGAAACTAATCTAAGTTAGTTGTTTAAATGAGAAGTGTTGCTTTAGAAATACAAATGAACGTTGGAAAATGAGGGGATGTTTATTGTTTAAGTTGAACGTGAATTAGTGGATTATTTTGATAGGAAGTGGGTTCAGTTAAAAACCCTTTGTTATTGGAAGGAGTAAAACAACAAGTCTAGGAGCAAGATGAAAAATTAGATGAAATGGAACTAATCCAGATGAGGAGATTAGAGCCTCCAAAACATAAAACAAAGCCTCAGAGCTGCTACCAGGTTCGGAGACTCCGCAAACTTACACAGCTTAACACTCGATCTCTTACACCGATGTGTTACACCTTTTTTCCTGCATCTGGAAAACCGGAATAACAATAACTTATGTTTACACTCACTTTTTAAACTCCTTTAATTCACACAATAATATTTAACCGAATGCTCTGTATTCTGTGGGATATGTTCATGCGCTAACTTCGAAGGATTAGAATAATGGATGTAAAGTGCTCAGCACAGTGTCTGGAATAAAGTATTATACTTTACAGAGTGATTTTCAATTTTAGAAAGGTCATTTTAGAAGTACCTGTGGGAATTTTTGAAATTTCACACATACATATACAAATTTTTTTTTTCCTACAGTTTTAAGCCACGGAAAGGAGGGCATAGCTGTCCTGGAGACACACTGCTGTATGGCAGAGACTTCGGCTTCCTCTTCCAGATTCATTCCCTTTTTGTCCTTCAACATTCTTAGCTCTAGTGAAACTCATCATTCACTGTTAACTAGGCTGTAAAGTTGCCCAAATGAACATGGTCACAGTTACCGGTTTCTTTTGGCCTCAAATGACTGTCCTCTCCACTTATCCTCATCCTTCCACTTGAAATCCTACTTATCCTTCAAGACTCACCCCAAAATTCCAAGTGCTCTATACAACTGTTTTTGATCTTTTTTTATTGTTGTTTTATTTATTTTTCAGAAAGAGAGAGACAGTGTGAGTGGGGAAGGGGCAAAGAGAAATGGAGACACAGAATGGGAAGCAAGCTCCAGGCTCTGAACTGTTAGCACAGAGCCCAACGTGGGTCTGGAACCCAGGAGCTGTGAGATCATGACCTAAGCCAAAGTCATACACTTAACCGGCTAAGCCACCAGGCACCCCTGTTTCTTCTTTTAAATATATCTGATCTCTTCCTTGGTTGAATAGTTAAGCACCTTATTTTTTGAATGGTACTCACATTGATGACATGTCACAGCTATAAGACAGGAAGCATCAGAAGGGTAGGAGCTATATTTTACCCATCTTTGCTTTGCTTTCCCTTCAGCATTTAGCACAGTGCTTTTGTTGTTTGTTTCATATTTTGATTTATCTGCATAGTGCTTTTTACACAGTTCCTAGAGCACAGAAGAGGGTGAATACATGTAGGATATGTAAATATAAAACACTGTACTAGAAACTAGGGGATAAAGAAAAATATGGATCCCATCGCCATGAAAATGATAAAGGTAGTAAAACAAAGTGGCAAATTATGAATACCGCAATGACAGTACAAAGAAAAGCAATCAGAAGAACCAAAGCAGACCAGAGGGTATTAATCATCATTCTAGGCTTCTGAGTTGGGGTTGCGGGGGAAGGGGGGGCTGGGGGCTGACATGATCAAAGTTGTCGTTAGGTATTAACAGTACACGTTCAAAGGGGAGGGGACAGGAGGAACTAGATTGAAATCCAGATATCACCACATGGATTAGTTTTACAGTTATAGGAAGAGAGTAAGAAAAAAGGATGGATCTGTGGTCCTAATACTACTCAGATTTATTGGCCCCTATAAACTGGCACAGCACATTTGGCTTGGTTTAGAAAGTTTTGGGGGGAAAAAAGTAAGTGTGATTCAGAGAAGTATATGTAAACTAATGGAAGGAAACAGGGTATTCGTAGATGCCTCTGTATTTCCTAGAGAGTTCCATTAAGAGTTTTAAAGATTAACTGCTTCAGCACACTACTGAAAGATACATGAGTAGAGTGGGAGGAAACCACCAGAAAATCCATGTTTAACAAAATTATACTTTGTAGAGAACCCTTATTTCTTCACCAGTCACTGAATTAGTTTTAGCTTTTGAAGAATATTTGAATGGTAATTTTGAGTTACCTTCTCCTCTGCATATCTTAGGTGACTGACTACTTTGACATGAAGGAAAACACGTTAGCATTAACTCCATTCCACTGGAGTAACTATGCCTAGAGAGGAAATGACCAGTAGCTACTGCTAGTAGCATGTGTAACTTCTGAGGCTGTGTTCATTTCGGCAAAGGTACACAACAAACGGCTATATGTGGCAGAGCCATTAGATTAATGCCATGTGTCAATACCTCATGATTGGCTGGCTGTTCTCCAAAAGGACTTCTAACAAAAAAACCTTCCCAACACCTAGAAGAAAATCTGGTCATTTTAACTGGTTGTGAACCCAATAGCATATCATTATTTTCTCCATACAATCTAGAAATTTAAGAGGAGAAAGACCACTGCTTCCAATAAACCTATTCTATCCAAAGAACATTCTCTAACCAGCCTGGAGTTAAAACATACTGAAATTTATGAGAAGTTACAGAGCTTTCAGATAAAAGAGTACATTTCCAATTTTTCAGATCACCCCAAAGCCCGGCTATGAAGAACAGAATTCAATCTATTCTTATTCAGTGTTCAGAGACACAGGTTTCTGCTAAAGGGGTCGTATGCATGGACAACAGCTGGGAAAATGAAATCCCTTCATCTCAAAATAGAAGGAATTTTGTTTTACAAGCTGGAGTGCTTACACGGAAGGAACTCTTCCTACGGGTATATAGTAAGCAGCCCATTATCACTGGGTTGAAAACCACCAATGAAATCATAGGAAATAAAACAGATGGATAAGCAACAAACATCTGAACCACATAACAAACTTCCCATTCCTTGTAAGTCTTCTTCCATTTAGTCCTAACATAATCAATATATTTACTGCCCTGAAGTTAAAACAAATGATAAAGAATAACAAGCACTAGACTGAAAAAGAAGTTCCTTAATCTTCTGTCTCTGTCTACCGTTTGCAAAATGTAAAACGAAGAAAAATGGATTAGTAGTAGAAAAATATGTATCTTAATTTCAGGTAAATTCCTGTTTGGCAAGAGTTTCAAGTTTATTGAGAGACAGGAACAATGAAGCCATGGTTAAGGGACATATGGGAAACCGAAACTTTTATTCAGCCCGTAGGATGGTGAACCGAGGATTTCCTAGGCCCACATAAAGAAGATCAAATCTACATTTTAAAATCATTTGTCAGAAATATTTTTAAAGAGCTGCAAAAGTCACAGGTGAGGAACCGATCCAATCCCATTCGATCACTCTTCATTATCTTCCTATCTTTGCTTTGCCCCTTTATCCATCCATGAAAGATGATTAACTTGCAAACTCAGTCCTTCCTAGGCATGGAGCCAATAAGAATGAGTCACAGCTGCCAAAAAGGGCAAAACAGAGTCTGTAATTTTAGACTGATATCCAATGTGCACAGAAAGTTCTTACAAGTTTATGTGTCAAGCAAGACACAGGTTTCCCAGAACTCTGCCATGTATGCCATACCTTCTGACTGGGCAGCTCTCCTAGTTATCAACTTGCACTCCAGTTTTCTTTCGGGACTAGTCTCTTAAAACTGAGTATCAATGTCCGAACTTATCTTTGATCATGTCACTTTCCCGGGGGGGGGGGGCAAATCTTGATTGTGTATGAGTTGCTTACTAAAGGCCTACTTCATTCCATACAGAATGGAATTCTCCTTCATTCTGAGAGAGATACTTGACGCCCAGACTTAACAAGGTACAGGTATTTCTTGAATTAAACCTGAGTTTATTGGTCCTCGACAGTCACCTCTATAAGGAGAGGTAACCTTTCCCTAACCAGACCTGGCATGCTAATCATATCTCTATGGTGGCTTGTCATTGAGTCCTTAGAATACAAGTCTGGGTGAGAATGACAGTAGGCTTTAATGAATATGACACTCCTATTATGTCATACCAAGCAACTTCCAGGTTTCCTAATCATCAGAACAATGCTATGAGGAAGGGACCAATATTCTCACCATTTTAAAATGAGGAGACTGAGGAGTAGGAAGGCTTCTGGAATGCTTTCAGTTGGTGTGTTTAATTAAATTGCTGGGGTTATATAGATCTGTATATTTAAATAAGACTGCTTATGGACTACCCACACATCTTCTGTATAGATAATGAAGACCATCTGCCAAAATATTAGCCAAAATGTTATGTATGAGCATAGGTACAGGACAAAAAACCAGACTACAGGGGGAAAAGTAATGTCTTCAAGCTTGTGTTTGGGGCAAATAAACAGTAGAGAAGATCAAGAAATTTTACCAATGACAGGGAAACAAATGGTACCATTGTTTTATGGAATCTATCATGATTCTTTAAAACTTTTCAACTTTCTGGTATTTGAATGCGTGGTGACACAGCTGCTACCGCCTTACGCCTTCCGGTACTAGAGAGAGACGGTCAGTATCCAAGTCTGAAAGTGCTTGTCCATGTCTGGAATTAAAACCCAGGAGCGTAGGGCGCTTGGGTGTCTCAGTCAGTTGAACATCCGATTCTTGATTTCAGTTCAGGTCATGATTCCAGGGTTGTGGGATAAAGTCCTGCCTCAGGCTCCACGCTGAGCATGGAGCCTACTTAAGCTCAACTTCCCCCATTTTCTATTTATACTAATTTGAAGATTCCTTAACCAAAACCCCTGATATCTGAATTTATTCTGTTAATTAATTAGGCATTGCCAAAAGTTTAGAGAACATACTCTACTCTTGGACATCATTAGGGGGTATCTTTCTCCCCTGATTATAAAAGCAGTACATGCATATTCACCATGGAAAGCTTGGAAGATATTAGAAAGTATATTCAAAAGGAAAGTCACCTATAATCCAAAGCTCAAAGCCTTTTAGTTTATAAGTCTAGTCCCTATCTACTCAATAAAATAGATTATTTAATTTGAAAAACTACAGATCAATGTTTTGATGACTTCACTGAACGCAGAACCCCAAGAAATCTTATGTGAAAGAGCCACTGGACTCCATTACATTCCACCACCACACCTGGGATACAGCAGGGGCACTGTGTTCTAAAACCTCTGCTAAATAGTTTTAAAAAACACTTAACATCTTATGGCTTATTTTGTGAAGTACTGGGGATCATGTTTTTACTTTAGCTTTGAGAAGACCAGGAAAAATAGATGAAGGGAGACACTACAAGAGATATAAGGTAGAAATCAGATACAAATTTAGTGATACCACAGGTCACTCCATGTTGACAAATGGAAGTAATTTATCTGTGAGTATGACTAACAGAAGTAATTCATCTCCTCCTATGGAGGAGAACATAGAAAACTTGTTGAAAAGTTGTGGCAGGTAGAGTTTAGTGGATGCTCTAGTGGACAGACTACAATTAAGTTCAAAGGAGCTAAGAGAATAGAAATGTTGATGAACTGTCCAAATAATTTAAAGTCACAAGGTCCTTTATCTGGACCCATAAATGTGGCTTGAACATGGGCAACAAATGTTCCTGGAACAACTTAATGGAAAAAATTAGCTCCAATATTTATCTCATTCCCTACATAAAAATTAATCCAATGGAGATCACACACTCAAGCACAAAATCCATAACCATAAAAATGCCAGAAGAAAACCTAGGAGAGAACCCTCATGATGTTGATGTACACAAAGGTTTATTATACAAAATAACCCAGTAAAAACAGGCAAAAAATTGAACAGAGACATCATAAAGTAAGATATATAAATGGATAATAAACACAGTAAAAGGTGCTGAAGGGCATTCATCTTTAATGAAATAGAAATAAAAGTCATAGTGAACTAAGACTACGTATCTACTAGAGTGTACAAAACAAAAAGACTAACAAACCCAAGGAAGCTAGACACAAAAGAGTACATACCCTCTCTATGATTCCATTTAATAAGAACTCCCAAGAACAGACTAGCTAATCTATGGTGACAGAAATCACTTGGGGGCAGAGGGGAGCCTGTGACTGGAATTTTCTAAAGGAATGGAGATGTTATTTTTCGGCTGGGGTGGTGGTTACATGGGAGTGCAGAACTATCAAAGCTCCCTGAACTGGGCAACTGAAATCTATATACATTTTGTGCTACTTTTCTATATACGTATATGTATATTTATATGTATTATGTATGTGTGTGGAAAAAGAAGGTTTAATGAAGTTTTCTTTGTAAAATGAGTAATTCAATAAACATACATATAGTAAGTTCCCAGTATGTGCTAGGCGCTCTAACTTATATTTTGGTGTTAAAAGTGAACATATCTTAAACATGACTTAAATGTTCCAATACATATACTACAATTAAAGTAAACACACTCTTTAATTTCCCTCCTAAGGAACGGTAACTTGTCAATTCTTGGATGGTAGTAAGATTCAGTGCCTTTTTAGCACACAGAGTTTACAACAGAATATGTCACTATTTGCAGAAATGAATCTATAACTATGATATTTTAAAAATTACTATTATAAACAACTTGTATATTTTAGAATACCTTCCTAGAGCTTGCAGGTAAGCCTGAGGTGAAAACGCCTGCATAACAGTGGGCACTAATACTAGATATGGTCACACTTGATGTTTTGCTATACTTGGATGGTCAGAACTGTCCTTGGCTTTTCCGCCTACACGGTATTTGTGAGCAATGCTTAGACTTCTCCAGTCTAGAACATTCCCAACACAACAGTGTTAATCACTTGCAAAATAACCACTGAATTTCAAAATATTTCTTTGGGAGAGACATGCTTACTGTCTTCTGCCTAGATTGTTATGCCTGAGTCATTATATTATCTGGTGCATTTTCTCATTATGAAATTCCATCTCATGATAGCAAATCTGTAAGCCTGCTGTTACAGAGCTTGCAAAAGCATGTGCTTTTATGAATTCATGTGCTTCTTTGTGACTTCAAAACTGCTATTTATATAACATCTGCAAGTTCCAGGCAGAAGAAACTATTCTTACTTCACACACACGATGTACCAACAGAATGCAAAACAACACTGCCTAGAATGTTCTGAGTCTTCCAAATTCCATACTTCTCCTAAATTCAATTAAGGAAAGAAAAAAAGGTCTTCCTGATTTAAAATTCTGAGTCATTTTTTATCATAAATAATAATGATCTAAAATTACTATGTTTGCATGTACCGAGGATTATAACAAATGCCATGTGTCAAAGAAGGCATTACTAGAGTAATTTTCAATACCTATAGAATTAGTTCATATAATATATTTAATGGCCTGTTACATGTTTAGCTGGCAAGTTTCTACATTTACTAACCCCATAATTTTAAATTAGAAAATTATATTTCAATTTACTGTTTTTATTTTGACTGCATCCAAAATATATTAATTGTGGCACATAGAGTCAATAAATGAGCCATTATTTCTCCAAGGTGTGTAAAATACATACATAGTGATGCCAATGGCATTAAATTTTCCTGCCAAACAGGGAAACATTTAAAGTTGTGTTAACTATAAAATCAGGATTACATTAATTTTAATAAAAGGAAAATATTTACCTTATTTTTTTAAACTTCAGACTTGCAGTTATGTGAATGGTAACCCAATGCTGACTGTATAAAATATGAACTATGCAAAGGTTTTACAGCTGGTTTTGATCAGCTTCCTTTGTTTAACATTAAAAGTTAACTTCCAGAAGACACAGACAAGCTGCAGGTAATGGTTCCCAGATGAAGATGTCCTTCCTGCTAGTCTGTCTGATATCATAAAGAACACACCGCAAGAAGGGAAAAACAACTCGGGCAGGGAGTCTGATGTTTTCTGTGGTACAAACAGGCTCTTCTCAACGTACGTGGGCCAGCAAAGTCGAAGACTCTGCAGAACCAAAATGCTTCTGTGCTTTCATAATAGTGTGAAATAAGATTAATATTCAGCATATGTGGCCAAACATTTTTAAAATTTAAATGAAGATTTCTAATTATCAGCTCCCTTTTCTTATCAAAATGATTAAGTTGGAGCCTGAGTACTAATAGTGTCTTCTTATTTACAATCAATTCAGAATAAAATGTTTGCTCCCCATTACATATGACACTCTTGTGTCCTAAAACCATCCAACCTAGAGTCACACCCAGGGAGAGTCTAGATGCCCAGTTTCCCAGCAGGGCCCGCAGCAATAGCTTCTTGGCCCCAGACTACTAGATGTACTGATATCAGGTTATCACCTAAAAACAGCAAGTACAAAATAAGCTCAAACTTTGCAAGAGTCTTAATTTTTATTAAATGTGGCTTGGCAGTCATTAAATTTTTATGAGCCTTTGTTCCTCTTCATGTATGCTATATTCCCCTCAAATGAACTACCTATTTTTCTCAAACTGTTCCACATTTATCTTCCCCTATCTAGCTCCATAATTAATTCCAATCTCTATGTGATCAGACATCACTACTTCCTAGCCCAGCAAAAAAAAAAAAAAATCATCTCCTTCATGAGGCTTTCCCTGATTCTTAGAGGAAAAACTAACTTCTCCCTCATGGAACCACTGTAATATCTCATGTAACATTACGTCTTCATTAGGAGTGTATTCTTTTCAGAATATATCACATGCACTATTGGACTATAACCTCTCCCATAAGGTATATTAGTGTAGGATTTTCCTTATGGTTGGTATGTAAGAAATGCTCATAGAAAAATAAACTCCCGAATTTCTTCAGGGTCAAGTACAGTGGTGGTATGGGAGATGCCTAAAAAAGTCATTTATGTGATCAAATGTTATCCTAACACTGAAAAAAACACAATGGACATAAATGTAAAAAAGGTAGATTAAAACAAAAAATACACGTTTCAATTTTTATTTTTGCATAAAAGTTCACAAACTTTAAAAAATGAATATTATGGGGGAAAAGAATGCATCAAAAACAATGCTGGGAAATAAAGAATGGCTTAGTGGGCCAAAGCTTTGAGACATTCCTAAGAGGTAAATATTCAACAGAATGAGATGAAAGACTGGTTGAGAAAAAAACAAAATCTAAAACATAAGAAATAGAGGAGTGTCAGAAGGTAGGATCCAGTTCCTGGGAAGCTCCACACTCAAGAGAAAACAAGAGGGACCTGTGAGACAATAGTGTTGGTGACCAATGGAGGAACAGCAGGAGACTTCTCAAGAAGAGAAGAATCAAGATTTTCATCAGCTGAGTTAAGATGAATTCCATGGAGGGTAGAACCCAGGGGCCTAAGGCTACTTACACCCTGTATCCCACACCCTAGAACCTTACAATTTCCTGTTCAGTTTTACACCTATACTTCCAGGACATGACTGGGCTCTTTACAGGGTATGTCTGCATAAGGCCAGGCCACTCTCTGGGTGTGTACATCCCTAGGCCTGAGGACGGATGTGAGGGCTGTGGTATCCATTCATGTGTACGAGAGACCCTACATCACAGAGCCAGGGTGCAGAAGAGAAGGCACTAGGCTGCAGGCTGCCAAAGCTTTCCAGTACAAAACTCTATGTAGTCAGGTAATTCTAAATTTGGGCCTAGCAGTCCCGGTTGTTGCAAAGATATTTGTCAAGGTAGGGGCTCCGTATTTCATACAAAAATTAGTTAGAGGGGTGCCTGGGTGGCTCAGGTGGTTAAGCGTCTGGTTTCGGCTCAGGTCATGATCTCATGGTTGGTGGGTTCAAGGCCCGCATCGGGCTCTGTGCTGACAGCTCAGAGCCTGGAGCCTGCTTCAGATTCTGTATTTCCCTCTCTCTCTCTGCCCCTCTCCTGCTCACACTGTCTCTCTCTGTCTCTCAAAAAAAAATAATAAATAAAAATTTAAAAACCCCATAAAGTAAGGAATCTTAAAAGCAAGAAGGAAAAATCAACTAGTTAAGTACAAAGGAACCCCCGTAAGACTATCAGCAGTCTTTTCAGCAGAATCTTTGCAGGCCAGTAGGGAGTGGCAGGATATGTTTGAAGCGCTGAAAGAAAAACCCTGGCAATCAAAAATAGTGTTCCTGGCAAAGCTGTCCTTCAGAACTGACGAAGAGATAAACTGTCTTCCAGACAAGCAAAAGACTAAGGAGTTCATAACCACTAGAGTGGCCTTGTAGAAAATGGTCAAGGGACTTCTTTAAGGTGGAACAAAAGGATGGTAATTAGTAAGAAATAAATGTAAAACTATGAATTTTACCAGCAAAGGTAGTATGTAAATTTGTAAGTCTCCAATATTTTAAATGGTAGTGGGTAATTCACTTGTAAATCTAAATCTAGTATGAAGGTTAAAAGAGAAAAGGATTGGGGTGCCTGGGTGGCTCAGTCAGTTAAGCCTCTGACTCTCATGGTTCCTGAGTCTGACCCCTACATTAGGCTCTGCCCTAACAGTGTGGACCCTGCTTAGGATTCTCTCTCCCTTTTTCTCTGCCCCTCCCATTACAAGCTCTCCCACTCCCTCAAAAGAAAGAAAAATCTTTTTTTTAAGTTTTACATACTTGACGGTGAGCATGCGCAAAAAAACCTATGTGAAGAATAGGTGCCAGAGGAGTTTAGAAGACAGAAAGTTCATTGTCTAATGATTTCGGAAAAATTCAGTAAACATTTTAAGTTTGCAACTTGATTGGCTAATATATATTAAATACAATTTAAATGGTTATCAAATTCTCAATACAATTATTTTTTTTGTCCTGTAATGTTTAGTTTTTATAAATTTTTTCATGTTTTATTTATTTTTGAGACAGAGAGAGAGACAGAGAAGGTATGGGGGAGGGGCAGAGAGAGAAGGAGCCACAGAATCCAAAGCAGGCTTCTGGCTCCGAGCATGTCAGCACAGAGCCCAATGCAGAGCTCAAACTCATGAACCGCAAGATGTCCTGAGCCGATGTCCGCCATGTAACTGACTGAGCCACCTAGGTGCCCCGCATTTTTGTTTTATTTTAAAGTCACAGCTCATGCATTTGTAGAAAAGACCAAGTTACTGACTTTGGCTAGGTAAGGTTATGGTTCAGAGGTAAAAAAAAAAAAACTAAACAGCTTTTTAGCTTTTCCTGGATCAGTCCTTATTATTATGCTTTCATAACTTTGTTTTCAGAAAAACAATAGACAATATCAGATGTACTCATATTGTCTCAGATATCTGTAACTGCCGTCTAAGATTAAGTACAAATGATTTTTGAGCTGCCTGCCATTTTGGATTAGTCCTGTTTGTGGAGAACAAGAAATACTATTAAATTTAAGATGTAAAATAAACTGAGCAGCTCCTTTAAAAATATTCTTAGAAATAATGCTGTATTTATATTGATGAAATGTGAAAACATAAATTGAATATTTTACACATGACACAGATAGATTCTAAGTTCTGCCAACTTCTGGCATTTCTCCCTCTCGTTTATACTTCAATTAAGATTTTACAGAAGATAAATCTACCTTCACATAGACTTTCTAAATGGAAACAGAGGTCATTAAATATAAAAAGAAAATAAGAGAAAATGACAATAGCTCAAAGACAAGAAGTAGAGGCTTTCTGCCTCATTTATCTAAGTTCACAAGAAAAGAAACTCAACTCATAGACTCTTCTAGGTAGAAGAGATCTATGATCTTGGTTGACATATGGCCAGGAAAGTTATTTGTAACATATGCTGTAGAGCAAATTGGCCTCTCACATTGTAATACCAAGTCTAAATCCTCCAAAGTTCACCCCAAAAAATCCCTAGTTGAAGAGGGTCAACAGATATGACAAGAACTGTGACTCTGAATCTGAAATCCACCCTTCATTATTAATCCTGGAGATGACTTTAGAAAGAAAATCATAAAGTGTTCTGCATATGAACAAGTGTACATGTTTAAGAAAGACAGGAGAATTTTTGTTTCATTCAGTCTCACAGTTGATATAACAGGTCCCTTCCCTGTAAAGAACTATCAATTACCTAAAAAACCTGTTGATTTCTATTTTAAAAGTTATTATCAATTACCTAAATGACCTGTTGATTTCTATTTTTAAAGTCTCATCTTGGCAAATGAGAGATCAGATCTGAGTGTAACGCAGATGGTAACACTTCCAACCGCCTCTGAAGACTCATTATTTCCATTATGCATAGGATTATAAAAAGGCATAACTTTAATTTTATATTTGCATTTTAAATATTTTTATTATACCAAAATCACCCATTTAACAGTAAAATTAGATTCTTAAAATGACCAACTTCTCAAGCTGTCCCGATATTATGTTTGGTACTGCAATTTAAGTAACCTGATCTTCAAGGTTTATCTTTAGAAAATTTTGTTAAATTGATTTAAACAAAATCCTTGATATAATATTCTATAGCAATTTATTCAGTAGTATTTACACTTGAAGAATTACTACCTTAATGGTTTTTACAAATAAGTGAAAAAAACCACTCTCTCTATAGCTCTCACATTTTTTTTAAACCAACATAGCAAACTAAAGTACAGAAAGAATACTTTTCTTAGTAGATACAGTCAAATACAGTGGTGACTAGTTACAAGACTACTTTATAGCTTAAGTATTGTTCTGTTATTCCATATATTATACACTATTAGAATGATGGAAACTGGACTTTATTATGGGATTTAAACCCTTTAAAGGTTTTAGCTCTTCTGTATCCCATATAAGACATTCAGTAGATCTTAATACAGCTGAGCCAAATAAGTGACCTGAAATTAGGTTTTGTTTTGTTTTGTTTTGAGAATGTCTAAATTATTAAATAACAGCTTAATCATTTTGTAGAATAGTAACCTACTTTACATTACAGAGTATTAGAAATGCAAAGCCTACTATATTAAATAATGTTAGCAGAGTTCAGTAATATTAATACACTGAATTGTATACTTAAAAAAAGTTAAGAGGTGGGGCGCCAGGGTGGCTAAGTAGGTTAAGTGTCCAACTTTGGCTCAGGTCATGATCTCACGGTTCACAGGTTGGAGCCCCGTGAAGAGCTCTGAGCTGACAGCTCAGAGCCTGGAGCCTGCTTCAGATTCTGTCTCCTCTATTTCTGTCCCTTCTCTGCTTGCACTCTGTCTCTCTCTCTCTCTCAAGAATAAATAAACATTGAAAAAAATAGTTAAGAGCATAAATTTTATATGTGTTTTACTATAATAAAAAAAAACACACACACACTGCAATATACATACCCACCAGAACAACTAAAACGAAAAAGAAAGGCAGTATCGAGTGACGGCAAAAATGTGAAGTTACTGAAAGTCTCACACACTGTTGACAGGAGTGTAAACTTACATAACCACTCTGGTAAACTATTTGTCATTATTTATTAAAGTCGAACTTTTGCATACTACAATGCCATAGAATTTCTGCCCCTAAGTACACCCAACAAAACTGTGTGTATATGTTTATCAAAATACGTGATCAAGAATGTTCATGGAAGCATTATTAAATAACAGCTCTAAATTAGAATAAGTCAAATGTATATAAAAAGTAAAACTGATAAATTACTGCCAATTTACACAATGAAATGCTACCTAGCATGATAAACCATTGGTACACATACCAACATGATGAATCATGTAAACATGATGTTGAGTCAAGGAAGCTAGACTCAGAAGAATATGCACTGTAAGATTTTATTTATATAAAGTTCAAATGTGAGCAATACTATATTTATGGTGTCAGAAGTCAGAATATTCTGTTAAGAAAACAAAAAACCAGACACAGACTGGGATAAAATATTTGCAGATTACATATCCAACAAAGGACTTGTATCCAGAACAAACAAAGAACTCTCTAAAACTCAGCAGTAAGAAAACAAACATTCCAATTAAAAATGGGTAAAAGACTTGAACAGTTAGTTCATCAAACAGGATATACCTATGGTAAATAAGGGACAAAAATATATTTAACATCATTAGCCACTTGGAAAGGGCAGACGAAAACCATGAAGAGATACTAGTACACAAGGTGAAAAAGGACTAAAAAATACTGGCAATATCAAATGCTGGTGAGGATATGGAAAAACTGGATCTTTCATATACTGTTCACGGCTCGTGGGAATGTAAAGTGACACAGCTACTCTGGGAACAGTTTGGCAGTTTCCTTTAAAAATTTTCAAGAAGACTTTAACTCTTGAATCTAAAATACACTTCCCACACAACTCAGCCATCACAAATCCAAGGCATTTATCCTAGAGAAATGAAAACTATGTCTGCACAAAAACTTAGATGCGAATGTTAATAGTAGTTTTATTTGTAATAGCTCAAATCTGGGAATGATTCAAATATCCTTCTTCAGAGGAATACAGTAAAAAAGTGTGGCGCCTCCAGAAAAGGGAATACTACTAAGCTATGAAAATACCATCCTGTCGAGATGTGCAACAACTTGGAATGATCTCGAAATCTTTATGCTGAATTGATTTAATGAGGCAATCTCAAAACAACAGGCACTATATAATTCAATTTCCTAAGTTACAGAGGTGAAGAACCGATTAGTGGTTACCAGGGTACAGGAAAGAGGAGCGTTGGCAGCTGCTCACATATAAAGGAGTGGCATGAAGGAGGCTCTTTGTGGGGTGGCGGGGCAAGTCTGTAGCTTGACTTCGGTGGTGGTTACACAGATCTGCACATGTAACAACATTACAAAGGGCTACGTACATGTTATAAATGCATGCATGTAGAAACTGGAGAAATCCTAGTGAACAGTGTTGTACTTACAGCAATTTCCTAGTTTCACTAATGCACTTTGGTTGTGTAAGATTTTACTATCAAGAGACTGCTGGTGAAGGGCTCATAGGAAGGTCTGTGTTGTATTTGAAACACTTTGTGCCCACAGGTATTTCAAAGTAAAAAGTAAACAAGAAGTCATAAAAGTGGGGACAGGCAGGTAGCATCTAGCAGGGGTGGTGAGGGGGGCTCCTGGGGGTGGGCCACGCGCTGCTTGCTGAGTACGCTCCCTTCGTGAAAACGCGTCAGGCTGCAGATGCTTACGATTGTGCACTCTTCTGTGTCTGTGTGTTCGTGTTACACTAAAGAAGTTTACTGAAGAAAAAATAAGTGCAATCTCTCTGAACCTGTGGATTTCCTAGGAAAGTTGTAGTAAAAAAAATATATATACTACCTGAAACAGTACAATGAGTAAATCATGTTCAGATATGGAAAATATACAACAAAAATAACTTAACTGGGGCACAGGTGTTTTGTTCTTTTAGAATTCTTCATATTACCCGAATTTAAAGTCTTTACAGCGTAACAATTACATTGTTACATTCATTAGAATAATACTTTTCAGGTTCAATATGCCACATCCTCTCTCAGATTTGTGGCAGTAAAAGAAGTACTGATAATAACTGGGCAATTTGGGGCCTGTGTTCACATTACTTTTAGAGCAAAAATTCCTTAAGAGGTTGACAATCCTTTGTGCCTTTACTTTCTTATCTCCAGGTCTCCTTGTGATTAATTCTAGAAAGACTTTTTTGTCCCCATCACTGAACTGGAACTACTCTTGCCAAATCTTATCATATGCAATCATCAACTCCCTGTACTCGTTTTAATCAACCTCTCAGCAGGATGTGAAACACCTTCTTTATCTGACCACCAGGACACCACACTCTGAGTCACCCATCTCCCTGCCTGCGAGTGTTGGGGTGCTTCCGGGAGCCATTCTCCAGGTCATCTTCTCTCTTTGCGTCCTACGAGGTCTCATACTATCTTATGACTTTAAAACCCATTTATATGCCCTTTATCTTTAGCACAAACCTCTCTCATTAAACTGCTGACTTGACTCTTCCACTTAGATGTCTCACAGGCTTCTCAACTTCTCAACGTGATTAATGTAACCGCTAATTGTTTGCTTCGAAATCACTCTTCCTCTAGCTGCTCAGAAACAATTGTAAAGGTCATCCTTGGCTTCTTCCATACCTTCCCATCTAATATCCCCTCTGTCTGAAGTCCTGCTTGGCGCCACCTTCAAAATAAAGCCAGAGCTTCTCGCCACGGCCGCCGCTGCCACCAGAACACCAGCGCAGGATACCACAAACCACTACAGAAGCCTCTTAACGAGTTTCCATGCTTCCATTCTGAAACCCTTACAGCCTGATCAGCACAAAGCAGCCAGTGTTTTTAAAACACTTTAAATCACTCAGGGGGATCTGGGGATCTGTTACACAATGTGCAGGTAGTTGAAAATATTCCACTGTACCCTTTGAAATGGCTACAGGAGAGAGAGAGAGAGAGAGAGAGAGAGAGAGAGAGAGGGAGAGAGAGAGAGAGAAAATTAAGAATTAGTATATTTCCTTTGCCTGGACAAAGATACTTTTGAAACTCGTTCTTTTGCTTCCAAGTCGTATCAAGTCTAAAAAAGGTAAATTTTATAAAACCTTTCATCAGAGCACAAATTACTCCATTAAAAATTGTAGTAGTTTTCTTTCAGACTTAAAATTTAGCTCAATATGATTTATCTGTCAATGTAAATCAAACCTTCTAGAAAATTCTTACCTGTACAGAGTGAAAGTGAGAGACAGAGAAAGAGATACAATACCCACATAATCTAGCCCCCGCGTACCGTTTATACTTAGCCCCCATCATTTGATCCCTCACCTACTCCACTCCAAGCACTGATACTTTTTCAGAGTTTCTGAAGCACCTTCCAGTGTCCCAGGGCCTTTACATTTCCTGCTCCCTTAGCCTGCTCCTCCCCTAGGTCTATGCATGGCAATTCCACAGTATTTAATTTTTTGCTTAAATATCATCTCCTATGAAGTAATCTAATTATATTTTTCCCTTCCTTATCTTGCATTAATTCATTTGTTTGTTATGTTCTTACACACCAAAACAAAAGCTCCACGAGGTCAGGCCCTTTATGTACCATTATAGCCCCAATGCCTAAAACGGGCCTTGGCACATTTCTCAATAAACCCAGGGGGAACCAGAATGATAGAACCCCATCTGATCCAGCTGGACCTCTCGTGTATACAGTGTAATTGAGGATACAGGATTTTCCTTTTGTCAAAATCCACACAATTATCTACTAGTTTTAACAGGTTTGTACCTTAAGAGTAGCTAAAATTGCAGTGATTGCACAATATTTCACTCTTAGGCCTGATAAAACAGTAAACCAGCCACTTTTCTAAAGCAACTGCCTGTCTCAGCCCATTTTTACACCTGGAACAGAAAAGGAAAAAGATCACATCAATTTTCACTCAGTTATATGTAAATGTGATATATTTTATTTGGGCAAGTAAATGAGATAATAAGGGATCTGAATAAGATGGAAGCCAATGAACTCATAAATTAAAAAATGCAACATCTATGTGTTTTTATTAACTGCCTGGGAAAAAATGTATTTGAAATTTTACTCTGTCCTGCCTTATAATAGGAAGACCTAAATGTCTGATTAAATATTCTTAAATATCTATACACACAGAATCACAATACTTATGGAATTATTTACTACTGCTCCAATTTTCATTAAACATAAATGTATGCTGATGTTCCAAATTAAAAAGTTTAACCCACTTAACCAAGGAAAAACTATGTACTCCATAACCATTACCTGCTTTATTACTCATTTTTGAAAAGTTATTTTCATACCTTTTATGTTGAATGTGCTAGAGTAAAATTAAAGAGATTAGGTACCTCTCTTCAATGAACCTGGCTGATTCGTGAGTCAAGTTGGTAATCTTGGAAACATTAACTCACAAATATACTGAAATCCAACCTAAAAAGGATCATCTGAGAAATATACTAGAATTTAAAAATGAAGAAATGGTAACCAAAATTCTTTTCTACTTTCTCTACATTTTTTCATCTTATTTTTTCTGTTAACCAAAACAGCATGAAGACCTCATTAGACATCTATCTTTTGCATATAAAATAGTGCTTGTCAAATAGCAAATGACAAACAAATACTGAAAGGGTCAAAAGAAGGATGATAAAATATGTTGTTTTCTTGGGAAAAGATATTACATAAATTATAAAACAACAGCTTCTGAGATAAAGTTCCCCCTTCAAAATTCTTAGATTAACTAAAAACATCATTACTACTACTACTAGAAATAAATATAATCCAATAATGACTATCTCCTATATTTAAAAGTTGAACTTTTAAGTGTGAAAAAACTCATACTCCATTGAAAAATATATTAGGATATTCAAACACTCTGAGGTTTGCAGCAATTTTATTTGAAATGACTTGGAAATTAGTCTTTGTTACTGATTTTATAAATAACCAAATGTTCTATCTTGGTTAAAAATTTTCACCTTACTAATATCTTTCCCTACTTTAATGAAAGATATAAACAATGAAATGAATGCATTTCATTCTGTGCACTAGCCACCTGGATTTCTGGTTTAACAACTGCATACTTCATGAATAAATTTTCTCTAACTTACAGACACATTTTTCACTTAATTGCAGATAATCTGATCATTAATCTCGATCTTTAAACATTATTACTAGAAATATAGGAGCACTTAAATTATCCTTGTGAATTCACAAGAAATATTAAATATATAATATCATAAGGGTACCCATTTCAAAAATTAGAAACTCTCAGGGTGGTGACTGTAGTTAAAAATACCATATTACATATTTGAAAGTGGATAAGAGAGTAGATTTTAAAAGTCCTTATCACATGAAAAAAGTTTGTAATTATGTATGATGATGAATGTTAACTAGATTTACTGATGTAATCATTTTGCAACATATACAAATATCAAATCACCATGTTATATGCCTGAAACTATTATAAGATCTTAGGGAGTTATATCTCAATAACAAAAAATTAGAAACAATTCAATCTTGCTTCATTCCCAGTCAACCAGTAATATCAAATCTTCTGTGCTAACATGACTAAACACATTTGTGTCCTCTATCACTTGGAGCCAAGTTTATATAAACAAAATCATCTACTTGGACTTGTGACTTGAAGGAACTATGTACATACATAATAAAGCACTGGGATTTTAACACTCTTAGTATTAAAAACTCCCTTAGTTTCCTTCCATCTCTAAAACTCTATGATTCTGAGTTTGGCTGTGTTCAAAATAGCCTCAGCAGTTCATTCATAATGGTGTTATTATGTAACTAGAAAAAGTATGTCTTACTTGGTGTTGAAAATAGGAGTAATTGGTCTGTGAACAGGTGCACTGCTAAAAAAAAAAGTTTAATGAAATTTTGGTTCCATAGCTATTAATAACTAAATTTCAATATTTAAGATATCAGGAATAGTGAACACTAGGTGTCAGTGTAAGAAATGGAAAAATACTTTAAAAACTTGTTTCCAATCAGGTGTATAACAAAGAAATCAAAAGCAGCTGTGACCGCATTTACTTATAATTGCATAATTCAGTTAACAAGCCAATCTTTCTTTCAAACAAAAATTCTTGTTCCAAAACCATCAAGAGTTTTAAATCAGATTAAGCTGATTATTAGAAGTTACAAGTCTTTTCTAACTTCAGCTACATAAAACACAGCAAATAATTTTACTTTTAAGAATAGCTGCTTTGAAGAACGGTGTTAAATACAGGTATAAATCAGGAAGTATTATGTTGCAGATTTCTAGTTGGTGGAAAAGAATTATTTTTCAGAATACTAATGCTGGATGATTAATAAATGATACTGAATTTTCAGTTTTGCCCTGAACAGGGGAAAAAAAAGAGTGAAGGTATTAGAAATTTAAATGCTTAAAGGGTCAATTCACAAAAGAACACATAACTTGGGAAGGATGACTGGCTCTTCCTAAAATTCCGGTACCTACAGGTTATTTCTAAAATATGAATGTGAAAACTTACTTACAAGTTGCATCTACTAACTGTATCACTATTTCAGATAAAAAGCTTTCTCTATAGACTCTGCAAGGTAAAGACTTTTAAAATAGGTTTTGAAAATATAAATAGCAACAATAATAAAAGGAAAAGATAACATCAAAATATTTCCTCATATTTTACAAAGTGCATTCACAGTAAATACCTAACATGGGCCCAATAATAACAACTTAATTCATCTGTACTCATTTTGGCACAGCGGTCATTTTGGGGGCTTGACCTCTCTTCTAACCACAAGCTCTCTCACCTACCCACGTGTCCAATTCTATGCTCAATCTCTCCAACGCCATATCATTATCTACGTATTTCATCTTTCCATATGTTTCTGAAGCACGCTGGGAAATTTTTCATAGGATATTCTGGAAGCCATTCATTTGTGGAAATGGGACAAAATTAAACATAGTAGTCACCACTAAAATACAAAATGCTGTGACTCAAAACTCATTTAGGAAACCATTTAAGGGTTTGCTGGAGAGACATAATTGGTTGTGGTTAATGCTGTGCTTTTGTTTCGCTGATAGCTGAGTTCTATTAGAATTCTGGTCATAAAATGAGAAAGTGTGAAGTCTGTGGAAAAGCTTTCCAATCTTGAACACTGAAGCGATTTAACACAGGCAGTTTGGACCCCTCTCCGTGCAGCTTCCTTCTCAGGCACCGAGAGTCAGATGGTGACAGACAAGGAAGGAAAAGGGAAATTCACATGTAATAAACGATCTAACCTAATATGTACTCGTTTTAAGACATCTAAGCATATCAGGAGTGAGAAGTAGAGATAAAAGGAACTGAGAGAGCACACTGTCTGACGTGACATTCAAAGGCAGGAAAGTGGTCCCAGAAATACCTACAGCATTTGTTTCTTCAAGCTTTCCTTCTGGCTCTTTAGTGTCTTTGCCTTTGTGTTATTCCAAATGTATAGATTAATGATTAAAATTTTTGGCTACTACTAATTAAATCACATTTTTATTGACAAATAGTGTGGATCAGAGCTAAGTCATTTATATACATTATCTTATGTAATGCCCATGAGGTGGGTAAATTCCTACACATGAATAAACCAAGACTGAGAGAGACTAAGGAAATTGCTCAAGGTTGCCTACCTAACAGGTTATAAAGCCGAGATTCAAACCCAAGGATGCTGTCTGCAAAATCCTCCTACTCTACCAGCATTTCCTAAAAGCTCTCATGGGTTTTGCAAAAGTAACCAGGAAAGTCACATTGAGAGTAATGATTAGTAAGGGAGAATATGCCAAATTGGTATATCTTACTGTACTAGTAACAACTTAGCACTTCTATCCGTTTTGCACTCAGATAAACGCTGATAGCTGCCATGGTGGATATGACTGTTACATCATTTTGAATTCAATAATTCTTGCTGATATAGGATTTAATTTATACCAAAGATGGACTACTGTGTAAACATACCAAATACAGTTCTGAACTTATTACCATCCAACTTAGAGCTCATAATATTTCTTGCCTAAATATTTCAATATCTTCCATCTAACAGACCCTCACAGCGTGGCATCTTGAGTCTTTCAGTATCTTACACACAGTAGCCAGGTTATTCTATCCACTCTCCCAAGTTGCCACTTTCTGAAACTGTCCCTCAGCAATCTACAGAACAGCGTTTAATTCCTCAGTTAGAAATTCAATGACCTTGAAAATCCAGTCCAGAGCTTCTTTGCCATCCCTTTCTCTAGTATAAATTTAGGAAAGGTTGTTTATACTCCAATTGAAAATCCATGTGGCTTGATCAGAGGTGATTTTATATAGGCCAATGCCTAAATTTAGTTTCTTGGCATATAATGCAAATTCTGTAATTTATCTGACATTTTAAAACAGGAATTCTTCTCCTGACAACATCATTCAAATCCATTCCAAAATCTAAACATAGTTTTTAGTTATTAATGGTTATGAAGTGGCTTATTATCCAAGCATAAAGACTTAGTTAAAACAGAAACAATTGGTTTTGGAACTCAAGTGTACATAAACAAATAATTTATTAATTATCATTCCCTCTTTTAAAGACTAACCATTCGGTCAGTGACATAAATAAGTAACTTCTTTATTCCTTACAAGAAACTTTCCTTTCCTGACTAGCATAAAAAGAGAACAAATAATGTACGTATGCTAGGAAAAAACCCCTCTAAAATTCCAGTATTTTATTTCTGCAAGGGAGACATTTGAAACTATGAACTATAAAAACACCTGATTTCTGATTTATATGAAAATGTAGTGGCTTCATTTTATACCCAACATGTTAGAAAATGCCAAACTTATTCTGAAAAAAAGAGTTAATACTTTTGCTTTTAAATGGAAAAATAAACTTAAAAGTATGAGTTCCTAGTAAACATAAATCACCCAGAGCAATCATATTCTTATCAATGAAATTCAATGCTTGCCTATTTAGGAAAAAAATTACTTGATTTTTTTCACCCTGCCACAGACAAAATGACTGTACAAAATAAAGCCGAGGTGTTATAAGGGGAGTAAAAGTTAATACAAGAAGGGACTGAATAAAATTATTACTCTTTTTAGCATATGTGGATCACAGAAATTTGTTAGGGATATTAGAAGGTATTTTTACTACTTATTACCATCAAATCTTATTTGAAGTCGGGTGATCTTAACAAATCAGACTTCAAGGGGAAACTACAAGGGACAACTTCAGTCCTCAATGAAAGAGGCTTTCCTAGAACTTTCCTTCTTAAAGCCTATTAGCAACCAATGCAAGCAACTATAAGGTAATTTTCTAGAAAAGTTCACATTTCATGTATCTTAATTTCAAGTATACTTAAATCTTTCTTTTACATTTAATTACCTTTGTCCAGAGATCTAGCAAATGATGCCTACTTTAATTTTATAAAATTTCTAATTATGCCTTAAATGTTTTACAGCCTGTTAAGACCATTTCTTATGTTGAAGAATAGTTTTCTCTTTATAAACCCGAAGTATGATTAGGTCCTTATCAGACAGTTGATACTGAATGTGTATATTCCACACCAAAAAAAAATTCTGCTTACCTTTCGTGGAGCTTCTCTGTTTCAAATATCTCATTTTGTTCACAAAGCCTTTGTAAAGTATAAATCCTATTCTGAAAACAATACTCTTCACTTCGGAAAGGCACAGAATATTCAAAATTAGGAAGGACCTTAGAAATAGAGTAAATTCAGTCACACAAGTACCCATTCATACCCATAAGTGAATCAGCACTTTTTTCTTTTTTTATTATCCTAAAGATTCCCTAAACTCTCAGAGAAGAAATTACTTACATTCCACATCTACTACTTATAAGGTATGTGACTTTGGGCAAACTGCTTAATCTTTTTGTTCTTTAGTTTACAAGCTATAAAATGAAGACAGTATCTTCTAACTCTCTGGATTTATTATAAATACGAAGTAAAATGATTGCTATTAGAGATGCTCATTCTCTCAATGTTCATAGATTGAAAGTTGGAAAATAAAGTATTTTTATTTTCTTAAGGACATTTGCCCAATCAAGGGAAATTTACATAAAGTTTTGTGGGATATTTTTTAATTTTTTAATACAAGTATGCTATAAGATGTGTATAGTATGCTATGTTGTATACACAGCATATAAATTTCCAGGCAAAAAAGAATAAAATTTATTACTGAGAGACATCTAAGTGATTCACATACTATGTTCATCTTCTAAAGAGTACTCTGAATGTAACAAGTTTTCTAATGGTTTTGAACTTCTATTGTGAATATCAATCGTCATACTTTGTTTAGAGAAGACTGATGCTCTCTGCGATCAAAGAATTTTATTAGGAGACTTTAGATATTACAATATACATTTTCTGGAACATACTTTATAAATTTTACTCTTAGACCAACTAGATACCTATAATTTTGTGTTTATGTTTTTATAAGTAATTATTTTCTCTTGGCGTCTACACTTACAGCTCGTTTGCTTATCAGCACCTGCCTCTGTAATGATCTGCCTCGGTCCTCACTTATATGGTGCTTCTGCTCTATTGCTTAAAGGAAAAACATACACAAACTCTGAGATTAAAGACTCTGAGTACTGAGTGTGCATTTTATAATATCTACTGCTTTTTATTGCTTACTACTAGATTTTTAGCTGGATTAAAAGTGCAAAGTCAGTAACATCTTACTGATAAAACATTTAAAAAATTAGTCTCAAAACATTCATAAGATGTTTTCTTAAGCCTTTTCTAATTGACACATTTATTTAGGGGACCTTTCTTCTCTTTCCATTCGCTTTAAAAATTTGAGGTCAATTTTATATCATCGCTTCAAATATAAATAGTATTTGTTGAATTTCAGATTATACACATCCCTTAAAAGTTCAAAATAACTTACTCTAGAGACAGATCTAAGGATAGTCAAATCATTAGTAAGAATGTGGTTTATAATTTCAGTAAGAGATTGGAAAATGACTAGAAGTATTTGAAACTCTCAGCATAAACAAATGTTCCCTATCACAATTAGCAAAATAATACCCCTACTAAAACAGGATGGATGTAGACACCTACTAAATTTTTTTTTAATTTTATTTTTGAGAGAGAGAGAGAACGCGAGCATGAGCAGGGGAGTGGCAGAGAGGAGACACAGAATTAGAAGCAGGCTCCAGACTCCGAGCTGTGAGCCCAGAGCCGACGCAGGGCTGGAACTCACAAACCGCAAGATCATGACCTGAGCCCAAGTCAGAGGCTTAATGGACTGAGCCACCCAGGTGCCCCAACAAACATTTTTTAAAAGACTTATTTATTATATATTCCTCAAGTACAGAATAATATATACTGAGATCTGATAAATAAAAATTTCTAATCATATATGTAATATATATACACACACATAGTAAATCATATATGTATATTATATATATATGTAAAACAAAGCAATGTTAAACTGGGTTAAATTTTTATAAGTTAAGAAGCTACACTGAAATAAGTTATTTTTTTTTAACCTGGAAAGTGGTCCATAGATGGACAATAAAAGAATGTATATAAAATCATTAGCAGACTGGCACATAGTAGACCATTTACTGTCTTTTCTTTTCTGTGTAATCTACACACGTATCAAGAGTAACAGCAACACTGGGGAAAGAAGATACAGAGTTATGCATACATAAAAGTGCCAGAGATCTTAGAAAAAGGTACTGGAGAACTGGAGTTTAAAAACAATCACTTGATTCAGGGGCACCTCGGTGGGTCAGGTGGTTAAGCATCCCACTCTTGATTTTGGCTCAGGTTATGATGCCAGCGTCGTGGGATCAAGCCACGTTTGGGGCTCCACTGGAGGGCAGCCTGCTTAAGATTCTCTCTCTCCTTCTCCCTCTGCTCCTCCCCAGCTTGTGCGCATGTGCACACCCTCTCGCTCCCAGAAAAAAAATCTCTTGATTCAGATACAGCGAAGACAAAACTGGATGACTGAGTACTTGGGAGACATCTGCCAAACTAAAAGGCTTTAAAGGTAAGAACAAAGAGAGAGGGAGGGAGAACCCAACACCTGCTAATCCAGAGGAGACTGGACAATCCTCTTTAAGCATGTTTATTTTTTATTAATTTTCATAATTAGAGATTAGAATAGCTCAAAATAGATTTGCATATGAAAATATAATTTAACAGACTGGCTCTTTAATTGCCTGACAGAATCATATAGAGGAAATCCAATATGATTTTCATCTTTGCATAGTTCATGTATTCATTTTGAGAGACACACACAGAGAGAGAGAGAGAGCAAGAGAGCAAACACAAGCAGGGGAGGGGTAGAGAGAGAATGAGACAGAGAGAATCCAAAGCAGGTTCTATAAGGCGAGCGCAGAGCCTGATGCAGAGCTCGAACCCACAAACTGTGAGATCATAACCTGAGCTGAACTCCAGATGAGACACAATCAATTGACCACCAGGTGCCCTTCCAATAGGATTTTCAAATGGAGTGATAGATAATTATATTCTCTGATAAAACAGATTGTCTTGATATTTAACTTCGAGTGAACAGAGAAATAAAAGTCATTGTACAGTCATCAGAAATCATGATGGCTTTTCAACTTCATTCAAAATGAGTATTACCAAAAGAATGTTATTGACAGCATTATAGTATCAATTCAGCAATACAATTTCCAATTGACACAAATCTCTACCTATTTTAATTCAGTGATGTAAGTCAATCCGGAGAGTGGGAATTTTATGAAAGGTCTACATCTCTTTGGTAAGTGTGACATTCTTGGAAAGAGTGCAGTAAGCATTTATAAGAAGTTTCAGCTCTGGTTGAAATGTCATCACAGGTCAGAAATCCAAGCTTGGCATAGGATCCAAGAAGCTAAGAGAGCTTAGGTAAAGTCCAGTGACAGGATTCTAGCAGACCAACAGGAAGAAAGTGAAGAACCCTAAAGGAAAAGCCTTGACACACGTGGAAAGGTGCAAAGTTAATGTTTTTTTACCCATGCTAGGAAAACCAAGTAACCCGAGACCCTCCTTGTAACTTGCTGGAACTGTAAACACTTTATACTCTGAGACTGTTTTACCTCGAAAAGTTGAATAATTGACTATGAATGGGATGTAGTATAACAGGAAAAAAGAAAAAGCAAAAGAAAGACATCTTAAGAGAGGGGAAAGGCCTGGAAATTCCCTCCTGTTTGGCTCTTTAGGTTATGGCTCCTATGAGGCAAACTACTCAGGGCCATTGGTGGGGAAAACGTACTAAAGAGGTATTCTGCTTTGGAATATGCCCCTTTTGTGTCAGATTAAAAACTAAGTATCTGTCAACTGCAATATGAACTTACTATTTTTTACAAAGGAGATAAAAATAGTATTTCTTGAGGCAGGAGGTAGTAATACATGAGAGAGGAATAAGACTAATTAAATAGCAACCATTAAGATCAATCAATTAAGACACAGATGTCATTCAAAACAATTAATTTTCCATAGCATATAATTAAGAAATTTCTTAGCAAAAGTCAAAAAAGTAATTGCTTTTTAGTGACACACAATGTTCTGCATCTTAATCTGTCATGTGTATTTGTGCACTTGTGTTTTCCACAAAGCAGGTGTGTTTTCAATCTGTTTATAATAAATACGTGGTACTTGATTTACTCCACAGTAGGAACAGACAAAGTAGGCCAAGCCTTTTTCCCCCGGTGGTTATTTGTGAAGTCCTTTAACCCACTCATGTAAACTCGGAGCGTGTTCCAGTTTGCTGCACTGCACATACATGCTTTGACTTCGTTCAAAGTCCGAATGTTTAGCTGGCTCGAAGACTGTTTCCATTCTGTGATTCATTAGGTCCCCGCGGTACTTCTACTTCCTTTATTTTATGCAATCGCAAATTATAGGAGTTTGTCCTATTTTGATAACCCCTTACAATTGAAATTCTGTGCAGGAAACTATATTACGATTTTATTTTTTTTTTAAGTTTTTATTTAAATTCCAGTCGGTTCACAGACAGTGTAATATTCGTTTCAGGTGTACAACGCAGTGATTCACCACCTCCGTACGTATGTCACCCTGTGCTCCTCACTGCGAGTGTGTGCCTTACTCCCCATCAACTCTTTCACCCTTCCACCCCCCTACCTCCCCTCTCTTAACCAGCAGTTTGTTTTCTATAGTTAAGAGTCTGTTTCTTGGTTCATGTGTCTCTCTCTTTTTTAAAACATACTCATAAACCATTGTTGAGGTGGCATAAGTGACAGTCTCACAGAGGGGGTGATGAGGCTTGAACAATGCTTTACATGAGCACCTTCTACCACGGAGATTAAATGCTGAATTAAAAAGCGTTAAAAGGAAGAAGGCAGGTGGAGGGTGGGGTGGAGGTGACTGACTCCATGCATGCTAATCCACGTGAGAGATTTAAGCAATCACTCTTCACACACACAGATTTACCAGTTGTCAAAGTAAAGATTATTTGGCCAACCCTGTCCTGGTTCTGATGTGAAAACAGTACAACAGACTGAATAGTTTTCTAGTTGCCTGGTAGATTGATACAGAGAAAACTGAATATGATTTTGAAGTGGAATGATGGATAACTACATTCTAAGCATTCAGTGAAGAGATTCCTCTGATAATTAACTCTGAATCAACAGAAAACTGAAAGCAGCTATGCAGCCATCATAAGTTCTAACAGCTCTGATGCTGAAAGATCATAATTTCATAGCAACTCCGCACACAATTTCAGGTTGGCACAAATTTCTCTCTATGTCAAATAGGAGATGCAGTTCAACCCAGAGAGTCGGGGGAGAGGGAAGCTGAGGATATGAAAAGGCTGGCATTTCTGGCATATGGGAAAGGGTATTTCAATTCACTTTCCAATCTAAATCATGCCCTTAAATAGTCCTGTTATCTTATCAGGATTAATCACAATAGTAACCACTTATGTAGTAGCATTACCGTAACTTAGAGAAAGAATGCTATGCCCCACGAACTTGATTTGCTAAGTCCTTTACATACATTTCATATGATTTTTATGATGCTCTAAAACCACTGTAAATATTAGCATTGTCATTTTACAAAATAAGGAAATCAAGAATTTTGGAGACGCTCTCTCTAGTGACAATTTCTAATTTGTATTGGACTGAATCATATAAAATTGCCAAGATTCAACCGCTCATGATCTATAAAAATGGAGATTTCATTTGGTTCAAACCTACACGACCTAAACCTAAAAAATGTCTGAATTTTATTCAGCTTTAAAACCGTATGATTTCAATATCCTAAGCTGTTCTTTAATAAAATCAAAGGCCTTATATAGATTTTAAACTATGTATTTTCATTATTTAACATACCTGATAACCCTCCTGCAGAGGTCCGGTGAAAACAGTCAAGGGGGGCCTAAGCCACACACAACCTGACAACGGGAATGGAGTCGAGGGAGCCCTGGAGAATGGAAGGAGGGTCTGGCTAAAACACCACTGAGTAAGAACCAGGGAGGATAAGAGAGTAAAGGTCTCAGATAAGACAGCGGGTCAAAGAAACTGGCAACAAAAGGAGAGACTTAAGGAGAAGCTTCCCAACTGTGCCGCTCTTACTGTAGTACTTCCCGAATGAAACAATGTGCAGCTGCTGCCAAAATGACCCCCAAACTGCCCATCACTACTTGCGCTAGTGTTCATCTCAACACAGACAACGTTCAACAAAAATCTGCATTGACTGATTGCACAAGAAATGCGTTTAAAAAAAATCAAAGTATACCACATAAAACTTGTTAGAAACACAGGTGATTTGCTTTAAGGCCCTATATTCCGTCCTGATATCCTGATGCTAAGAGAGGTTATCTCAAAATAGTCCACAAAAGAAAAGAGAAAACAAAATTTTGTGTGGCCTAGGGACAGCATGCAAACTGACATTTTGATAAATCCTTTAGGACGTAAGGGGTAGTACAAAATACACTAGGAATCAACCCTGTATAACTTGTTACACCGAGTAAAATGCTGAAAATATAAACAGATCCAAGATGGATTTCAGAAGTTCCTAACTGGAACAAGCAATGGCTCCTGGGAGAAGCTGTCTATAGTTTGAAGTGGATATTTGGGCCACAGAGATTTAACACCAGATTAAATGAGTAATTCTTCTGATTGCAATATTATGATACAAGTATAAGCTTGATGATTAAAATTGTATTTATATCCATAACTGCCTTCTATTATTTCTCTATGTGTCTAAAATGAAGAAAATGGCATTATATGTGTATAGATATATATGTGTTGTTCATATAACTATTACAATCACTTTTTAAATACAAAGTCAGTATTACTCCATACAATTTTCACCAAGCATTTTTAAGCATTAAGAGGCATATGTCTACAAGATACATCTTTAAGAAGCTCTCAAAAGGAGGCCAACTCATACAAAAATACAGTAAAACCTTGATTTGTGAACATAATTTGTCTGGAAACATGCTTGTAATCCCAAACACTTGTATATCGAAGTGAATTTCCCAATAAGAAATAATGGAAATTCAGATGATTTGTTCCATAACCCAAAAACATTCATATAAAAATGATTATAATACTGTAATATAAGACCAAATTATAAAGAAAATAAAAAATATAAAGAAAAATAAATAAGTTACCCTTTAAAAAAACTTCATGGCTGGTGTGAGAGAAATAAGAGAGAGAAGTGTTACTGGGGAGGACAACTGTCACTATCACTAATGGAATCACTGCTATGTAAGGGCTCAATGGAATCTTTTTCTGCATGGGGGCCATTGTATACGCTTAGATGTTGACTACAATACTTTATTAATAAACTCTTGTCATGTACTGAATTTAATGTAACTGGCAATAGAGCAGCAGAGGAAAGGGTCCATATCTGCAGGGAGCCTGACCTAGAAAGAAAGAAAGCATTCCTAAGCTTCCTCTTGTGTGGAAAAGCAAAGGACAGTCCCTAGGTGCTTTGAGGTGACAAAACATACACCAGTGCCAGTTGTGGGCCCCTTCCAACATTCTAAAAGATCCACCGATTTTGGCCATACACCACGGCCTGAGACTGAACATCCAAGCATGGAAGACAATCACCCACAATCCCAAAGAGAGAGAGAGAGAGAAGAACCACTGGCTCATTTGTGATCATGTGACATTTAGGATCAATCATATACTAGTATTTTAAGACATTGCTCATTTATCAAGTTACATTTTATTAGCATTGTTTGCTCATATGGCCAAATACTCGCAGAACAAGTTACTTGCAATCCAAGGTTTTACTGTACTTTACAGTGGCTGAAGGGGCACATGCACCCCAATGTTTATAGCAGCACTATAAACAATAGCCAAACTATGGAAAGAGCCCAAATATTCATCAAATGATAAATGGATAAAGAAGATGTAATGTATACACACACACACACACACACACACACACACACACACACACACACTAGAATACTGCTAGGCATTGAAAAAGAATGAAATTTTACCATTTGCAACAACATGGATGAAACTGGAAAATGAAATAAGTCAGTCAGAAAAAGATAGATACCTTACGATTTCACTCATATGTGGAATTTGAGAAACTCAGCAGATAAACAGAGGGGAAGGGAAGGAAAAGTAAGACAAAAACAGAGACGGAGGCGAACCATAAGAGAGTCTTAAATACAGAGAGCAAACTGAGGTTTGCTGGAGGGGGTGGGTGGGGTGGGTTAAATGGGCAATGTACATTAAGCAGTGCACTTTACAGAAGAAGCACTGGGTGTCACATCTAAGAGACGGATCACTGGGTTCTACTCCTGAAGCCATGGTTACACTGTATGTTAATTAACTTGAAAATAAATTAATTAAAAAATAAATTAAAATACAGTGTCTCAGATTCAGAGCTCCTCATCAGATCAGCTGGGATGCTTTTTTAAGGAGTCTCCAGCTGCAGAATATTTTAAGGTTTTATTTATTTTGAGAGAGAGAGCAAGCATAAGTAGGGTAAGGGTAGAAAGAAGGAGAGAATGAATCTCAAGCAAGCAGGCTCCACACCAATAGCGTGGAGCCCAACTTGGGGCTTAAACTCACAAACTGAGCTCATAACCTGAGCTGAGATCAAGAGATGCTTAACCAACTGCATCACCAAGGTGCCTCCACCCCCAGAATTTCTGATCAAGCACGTATGGAGTAGGGTCTAGAAGTTATGGGTATTGTTGTTGTTTTTAAAGCCCAGAAGAGGGCTTTCAGGTAAACTTCAAGATGAGAACTACTGCTAAATGCCTTGGGACAGGTGATAGAACCAACCACCCTACTCATCCAACTTGTTCCTGAATGATTTTACTGACTTTAATAAACAAGATCCACCAAAATTAGTAAGCACACACATACATGCTTTGAGTAATGTTAGCATTATTGAAACAATTTTATGGTATCTTAAGGAGATCTGTTTTAAAGGAAAAGAAACATTTAGAAAGAAATAACAAATTCATTAAGCTACATTCAAACTCTGTATTGTTACATAACAGTTTTAAGGAGTAGCCTCATCTTGTCCTCCTAAAAGTTCTCTAAAACTTCAGATCATGCTTTTACTCTTTAAGAAACACTGGCAATTTTGCCCAGACCTGGTTACAAACCACCAGTCTATAGACTGGTTTCTCAAGTCTGGTTCTTAGACTACTTGGATTACAAAGATCTTGGATGTGTATTAAAAATATGAACTCTGGGACACCTGGGTGACTCAGTCAGTTGAGTGTTTGACTTCTGTTCATGTCATGATCTCACAGTTTGTGGGTTCGAGCCCCGCATCGGGTTCTGTGCTGACAGCTCAGACCCTGGAGCCTGCCTTCAGATTCTGTCTACCTCTCTCCCTCTGCCCCTCCCCTGCTCACGCTCTGTCTCAAAAATAAATAAACATTAAAAAAATTAAAAGACAAAAACAAAAACTCTTCAGTCACACCCTAGCCCTCCTAAAAAAGAATCCTTTGGAGAGTATGGACAAATACCCTGAACTTTCTAATTTTTTCCAAATAATTACTAGACACCTTGACAACTGACACTAACTCTATCCTTAAGGAGAATCTGGATTTTTAGAGCCCCTGTCATGACTTAGAATATCCGTGTAGCTGGAGAATCCCTAGATAGCCTGAACAGATGTCAGCTGTGTACCTACTCTTTTACGCTGAGTTCAGAAGAGATACTAAAAACTGTCAAAGGATACTGGCAATGATACTGAACTTCCAGTTTTCTTTCCCTTTGAGTCTTAGATTAAGTTTTATTAAGTTTTAGATTTCAGCTGCAGAAAAAAGAGCAATTTAGCTGCTGAAGTCCTAGCTCACTGTCCTAGTAGTTCAAGGTGCTTTCCGACAGGAGACAGCACCACAGAGTTGTGATAATCGCATCCTCTCTTCTAAATGGGCAAGAGGAAGAATCTAAATGCTTCCTGTTGCTTCTATAATTTTTGCATGACCTTTCATAGATCACTCTTCCACTAACAGAGCCAAGTTGCATGGGTAAAAAAAAGTAAACTGCATAGGAAACGACCTTTCTTATTATCTTTGTGTATGAATTTCTGTGACATGCATAACAACTGTTCCCATAGCTTTTGAGAAAAAGTAAAATTTCCATACAAACGACATAATTTTCTTCTAAAACTTAGGTTTCTTGAAAACTAAAATTGGGGAGGAATATGAGAATATGGGTACTGTATAACTCCCTCCATCCTGACTACCTTCCTGGTTAAGTCAAAGAAGCCGGTCTGGTGAAAACCCGCCGGTGCCGAGTCTCCAGGCAGAAGCAGCTCCGCGGAGCAATGACTTCCATGCTACCTTCAGGCGTGTGTCGTCTAACATATCAGCTTCCCGAGAAGCCAGAAACCCCGTCTTATGTAAAAGAAGTCTAATTTTGAAATGTGGGCAATTAAATTCACATCTTTAAAAATACAGTCCAGATGAAATAAAATGGGTTCCTATGCCACATCTGTACATCAGGGTAGGTTTATAACATCTCTTCTGATGCTTACTTTCCTCAATATGATAAATGTACACTGAATCCTATAAAAGATTTAACATATATTTTTATGTGGACAATTACAGCAAGAACTTCAAGCTCGATACTACTTAGCAAAAGCCCCATCACTCTCTGTGTGTATTAGCATTATTGGCTATCGTAAGGTTTTTCTCAATTTATTTAAACTACAAACAAAATTTAAAAAATAGCATACCAGTTTCTTCCCATGCATAGTCCCCCCCACTATCCTGTTTCTCTGTATCTATGAACTTGCATTTATATTTTTGTTTGTAGATTCATTCCATATACAAGAGAGATCATATGGTATTTGTCTTTGTCTGACTTACTTCACTGAGCATAAAAACCTCCAGGTCGACCCATGAAGTTGCAAATGGCAAGATTTCATTCTCTTATATGGCTGAGTAATACTCCCTTACGTATATACATCACAATTTCTTTATCCATTTACCAACTGGTGGAAACTTAGGTTATTCCATATCTTGGCTACTGCAAAGAGTGCTGCAAATGAACATGGGGCACATGCATCTTTATGAATTAGTGGGGTTTTTTTTATGATACCAAGAGGTGGAATTGCTGGATCATATGGTAGTTTTAGTTTTTTGAGAAATTTCCACACTGTTTTCCATAGTCGTTGTACCAATTTGTAATCCTGCTAACAGTGCACAAGAGTTCCCTTTTCTCCATATCCTTGACAACACCTGTTATATTTGTCTTTCTGATAACTGCCATTATTGCAGATGTGAGTATCTCACTGTGGTTTTGATCTGTATTTTCGTGATGATTAGTGATGTAGAACACCTTTTCATGTACTTGTTGGCATGTCTTCTTTGGAAAAGATGTCTATTCAGATCTTCTGCCTACCTTTTAATCAAATTGGCTTTTTTCCTACTGATCTATCTGAATTCTTAATATATTTTGGATCAATGCCTTATCAAATATAGGATTTCCAAATATCTTCTTCCATTCAGTAGGATGCCTTTTCATTTTGTTGATAGTTCCCTCTGCTGTGTGGAAGCTTCATATAGTTTGATATAGTCCCACTTCTTTAATTTTGCTTTAGCTTTTGGTGTCAGATTCCAAACATCACCACAAATACCTATGTCGAGAAGTTTACTACCTATGTTTCCTCTAGGAGTTATATATAGGTTTGAGGTGCTATGTTCAAGTCTTTCGATCCAGTTTTAATCAGTTTTTGTTCGTGGTATAAGAGAGTGGTCCAGTTTCACTCTTTTGCATGTGACGGTCCAATTGTCCCAATATCACTTAGAACAGACTGTTGTTTTCCCTTGTATATTCATGTTGAAATACTCTGTTGAAAACTAAATGACTATCTATGCATGGGCTTATTTTTGGGCTCTCCATTCCATTCTATTGATCTATGTACCTGTTTTTATTCTAATACCACACTGTTTTATTTATTATAGCTTTTTAATATAGTTTGAAATGAGAGAGTGTGATGCCTCCAGTTTTGTTCTTCTTTATCAGACTGCTTTGGCTACAGTCTTTTGTGGTTCCATATAAATTTTAGGAGTGTTTGTTCTAGTTTTATTAAAAAGGTCATTGGAATTTTGGTAGAAATTGAGTTGAATTTGTACATTGATTTGGGTAGATGAACATTTTAACAATACTAGTTCTTCTAATCTCTGAGCACAGATTATCTTTCCATTTATTTATGTTTTCTTCAATTTCTTTCCTTAATGTCCTGTAGTTTTCACTATACAGGTGTTTCATCTTCTTGGTTAAATTTATTCCCAGAAATTTGTTATTTTTTTGATGCAATTATAAGTGAGATGTTCTTAATTTCTTTTTGATAATTCCTTATCAGTCTACAGAAAAAAGATTTTTGTTTTTTAATTTTGTATTCATACTGAATTTGTTGACTTACCACTTTACTGGTTGTTTATTGATTTTAATAGTTTTTTCATGAGTCTTTAGGGTTTTCTATAAATGTCATGTCCCATGTAGATAGTGGAAATTCTACTTCTTTTCCAATTTGGATACCTTTTATTTATTTTTTTCATACCTGACTACTCTGGGTAGGAGTTCCAGTATTATGCTGAATAAAAGTGGTGAATAGGTATCCTTTTCATTGTTGACTATGATGTTAGCTGTGGGCTTGTCATATATGATCACCTTTCTTATGCTGAAGTACAGTACCTCTATATGTGCTTTGTTGACAGTTTATCAGAACTAGATATTGAATTATGTCAAATGCCTTATCTGTATCTGTTGAGATGATCATATGATTTTTATCCTTCTCTATGTTAATATGGTGTATCACACTAACTAATTTGTGCATGTTGAACCATCCTTGCATCCCTGGAATAAATCCCACTTTTCATTGGGCATGATCCTTTCTATGTATTGTTGAATTGGTTTGCTAATGTTCTGTTGAGGATTTCTGCACCTATACCAATCAGAGATATTGGCCTAGAGTTTTCTTGTGACATCCTTGCCTGGGTTTGGTATGAGGGTAATTCTGGCCTTATAAAATGAGTTTGGAAGAACTCCTTCCCCTTCTATTTTTTGGAAGACTTTGAAAAGGATGGCCATTAATTTTTCTTTGAATGTTTGGAAGACTTCACTAGTGATACCATCTGGTCCTGACCGATTTTACTGGGAGGTCTTTGATTACTGATTCAATCTCCTTAATAGTAATTGGAATGTTTAGATATTCCATTTCACCAAGATGCAGTCTTGGTAGGTTGTGTTTCTAGGAATTTATCCATTTCTTCAAGGTTGTCCAATTTGTTAGCACAGAACTGTTTATAATAATTTTATATAATCCTTTATATTTCTGTGGTATCAGTTGTAGTATCTCTTTCATTTCTAATTTTATCTGAGTCCTCTCTTTTTTCTTCTTTGTGAGCCTAAAAGTTTGTCAATTTTGTTATCTTTTCAAAGAAGCAGCTTAGTTTCACTGATCATTTCTACTGTCTTTTTAGTCTCTAAAGACTCATTTATTTCTGCTCTAATCTTTGTTCCTTCCTTCCTTCTATTAACTTAGGTTTTATTTGTTCTTTTTCTACTTCCATTAAGTATACTTAAGTTGTTTGAGACTTGTCTGATTTCTTCAGGGAGGCACTTATCACTATGAACTCGCCTTTAGGATTGCTTTTGTCACGTGTCCCAAATTTTGGTATGTAACACTTCCATGTTCATTCGTCTGAAGGTATTTCTTTTATTTCTCTTTTGATTTCTTCTTTGACCCACTGGTTGTTCAGTAGCAAGTTGTTTAATCTCTATATATTTGCGCATTTTCCAGTTTTTATCATGTAACTAATTAATTCCAAGTTTCATACCACTGTGGTTGGAAAAGCTGCTTGATATTGATTTCAATCCTCTTAAATTTATTAAGACTTGTTTTATAGCCTAACATATTATCTGCCTTGGAAAATGCTGAATGTGCACTGGAGAAGGATGTGCATTCTCTTCCTTTTGGATTTTAGGTTTAATTTCTTTTTTTATATTAAATTAAATTAAAATTTTTAACATTTATTTTTTGAGAGACTGTGAGAGACAGTGCAAGATTAGGGGAGAGGCAGATAGAGAGTCCCAGATTCCGAAGCAGACTCCTGGCTCTGAGCTGCCAGCATAGAGCCTGATGTGAGGCTCAGACTCATGAACAACAAGATCATGACTTCAGCCAAAGTCAGACGCTTTACCTATTGAGCCACCCAGGTGGTTTAAAGTTAATTTCTGTATGTTTACATACATTATAAAACTATTACCGAAAGGGAAAGATAATTTTTATTCACTTTGTATCAGAATTATAATGACATTAGTGTCACTGAATATTTACTAAATTAATGAATAAAAGAAATACATGAAATAAAGAATACCTAATGATCTATTAAAGCAAGAAACAGTTTGAAACAGAATACAGCACTCTAGAAACCAAATGGTTGCTTAATTTATGTTTGTTTTTAGGACATTGGTAAAAATATAACTTTCATGTGCAAAGAACAGTTGGCAGCCACTTACACATCATTTTAGATTATGTGGCTAAAGATTTAGTCCCGTAGGGATGCCCACATATTAGAACAGTAAATACTCAGGATATTTTAAGATACGATGACTAGTAGATCTGAAAAGACATTGCAACACTGAGAACACCACAGCTTTCTGAACAGCAATTTCTAAAGACTTAGCTATATAAAAGCCCTACGCATGTTTTGAGTTACACCCAGATATCACCAAATGACATCAAGATATAAGGTGGTAGTTTTCAAATAATAAACAACAATTATTTTAAACACTATCAAAAGAGGTCTCTGACATGCAGGTTAAAACTAAAAGACATAGATGTATAAGCTTCAAGAATATCAAGAGACTACCATCAAAGATGCACAAACAAGCTCTTGCTTAACTGATAAACTTAAATCTAAAATTAATAAACTACTTTGCATAATTGCAAGTGAATCCCTAGTTGGAAGCAATGTATTTTTACTTACATCAATATCAAAAATAGGAATTCTAAGGTAACATTGTGGGAAAATGTGCTATGATAAAAACGTACAAAGACTCTGATGCAAAGAGGGGAAAAAGGAGGAAAGAATTGAAAAGTGAATTCATTCATGTGGTGAGCATTTTGCAATACATATAAATATTGAATCATTATGTTATACACCTGAAACAAATATTATAGGTCAATTATTGTTTCAGTAAAATAATCTTCAAAATAAAGAAAAAGTGGATTCATTGACTCAGATGATAAAACAATGTTTAAAAAAACGACTGACATCAACTAGCCAGTTAAGGTGAAGTAAAGCAGACTCCATACTGCTTTTCCCAATGAATGGAATAAAAACCCTGGATATAATACATGCAATAGCTATCTGAGAATTCTGAAAAGTAAATGGTTGGAGGCAGTCTTGAGAAGGAAATGAAAACTGAAAATACACACACACACAAAAGTCAGTGAGTTTCATGGATTTTATTTTGCACTAGTGAACTCCTATCATGGACACAAAAACAGTGTAAATTTATGTCTGCTTACCAGGCACTCACAAAAAGTTATGAGATGCTCTCATTCTGCTCCAGTGAAGGTGAATGGGGACCTAAAGGAATGCGGCAGGCCTGGGACTGGGGTGGGAGGGTGGGAGGTAGGGAGGAGGAGTTTGAATACAAATGGGTAAAACAAGGGAGTCTTGGGGGGTAAGTGACAGAACTGTTCTGAATCTTGGCTGCCTTGGTAGTCCTGAAACTCTCTAGGTGTTTTGTCAAAACACATAGAGCTGAAACCAACCAGCAAAAATGCAAGAATTTTGCCATATGTAATATAAGCTATACACTTCAAATACAGAAAGTTAAACTAGTAAGAAAACGGAAAACACCACAATGTGTTTGGCTGCATACTATTCTAAGTTAAGGAAGTATCCATATTTAAACCCTTTCACTACTATGTTTTCCTTTCCTCTGAAGAGCTGAAACATGCTGAAATGAACAAGCTTACAGGAGATGCAGAGGAAACCAAGCCAAGAAAGCAGTAGCAGAAGTTCTAAGAACTTAGCAGACACATGAGTTAGCTCACAACACTGCAGTTATATTTTACATCCAGTAGAGTTACCTGCCAGCTAAAAGAAACACACCCGAAACAGTCCTGTACCCCTGAGGGCTGAGCTAGAGCCCTGTGTACCCGTGGTACCACTACCAGCACCACACATCAAAGGACCTGGGAGAAGTCATGCCCACCGGTGCCTCAGGTGGTAGAGACACAGCCCAGTCCCCGGTGTGGAACTTGAAATGGCCTCTGCACTGATTCCAACCCGTCTTGGCCTTGTCCAGAAGCCCCTGGAGCTAACCTCGCCAAACTTGGTCCTTCTGTGGATTCTGAAAAGAGCACTATGACTGGGCTCCAGGCACTCCCAGCTGCTGTCTGCAAGTGGTCCTGTTGGCACAAGAACCAGGCAGGAAACATTTCTGTCTGTGAACTGAAATCATCAGTCAAGTTTTTTGGTTTTTTTTATGAACCCAATGGTAAGGAACTAGAAATCAGTAACAGGAGAAAAACTGGAAAATTCACAAATACACAGAAATTAAACAGCACTCTTTTGAATAGCCAATGGATCAAAGAAGAAATCAAAAGGGAAGAGAGTCAAAAACAAAATCACAACACACCAAAGCTTCTGGGATGTGGCAAAACCAGTTCCAAGAGGGCAGTTTATGCAGTAAGGGCCTACATTAAGAATAAAAAAAGGCAAGGTGCCTGCGTGGCTCAGTCAGTTAAGGGCCCTACACTTGATTTCAGCTCAGGTCATGATTTCATGTTTGGTGGGTCTAAGGCCCGGTGTGGGCTCTATCCTGACACTGCAAAGCCTGCTTGGGAGTCTGTGTCTCTGTCTTTCTCTACCCCTTCCCCGCTGGCATGTGCATGCACTCCCTCTCCCTCTCTCTCTCAAAACTAAACATTTTTTAAAAAGAGAATAAAGAATGGCATGCCTGGGTAGCTGAGTTGACTCCTGGGTGGAGTCAATCCAACTCTTGATTTCAGAACGGGTCATGATCCCAGGGTCATAGGAGGGAGTACTGTGTCAGGCTTCGTGCTGAGCGTGGAGCCTACTTAAGATTCCCTCTCCCTCCCTTTGCCTCTCTCCCAGACTTGTGCTCTCTCTTAAATAAATTCAAAAAAATCTCAGACACACTTAATACCACAAGGATTTAAAAAAGAACAAACTAAGCCCAAAGATAGCAGAAGGAAATAATACAGATTAGAGCAAAAATAAATGAAATAGAAACTCAGAGCACAATATTAAAAAAAAAAAATCAATGTAACTAGGAGGTTTTTTTTTTTTAATATAAACAGATGGACAAATCTGTAGCTAAACTAACAAAGACAGAAAAAGAGGATGCAGGTAAACAAAATTATAGAAGAAGCAGGAGACATTACAACTGGTACCACAGAAATGCAAAGTATCATAAAAGAGCTATGAGCAATTAAATGAAAACAAACTGGATAACCTGGATGAAATGGATAAATTCCTAGAAACACACAGCCTACCAAGACTGAATCATGAAGTAATGGAAAATGTGAACAGACCAATCATGACTAAGAAGTTGAAGCAGTAACCAAAATCTCCCAAAAAAGAAGAGCCCACGATCAGACAGTTTCACTGGTAAATTCTACCAAACAGTAAAGAAAACAATCCTCAAATTATTCCAAAACAAACAAAAAAAAACAAAACAAAAAAAACCTGAAGATGGAACACTTCCAAACTCATTTTCCTAGACCAGCATTATGCTGACACAAAAGTCAGATAAGAACACTATAAGAAAAGAAAATCACAGGCTAATGTATTTGATGAATACAGATTCAAAACTCTCAATAAAATTCTAGCAAACTAAATTCAACAGTACATTAAGAAGATCATATACTATAATAAAGTGGGATTTATCCCTGGGATCCAAGGTTGGTTCAATATACACAAGTTAATAAGTGTGATATACTACGTAAATAGAATGAAGGATAAAAAGCAAATGATCCTCATAATAGATGTAGGAAAAGCATTTCTCAAAATTCAACACCCTCTTTGACAATAATTCTCAATGGATTATGTAAGGAAGGAATATAACTCAATATAATAAAAGGCACATAGGACAAGCCAATAGCTAATATATGCAACAGTGAAGATGAAAACTTTTTATTTTAAGATCAGGAACAAGACAAGGCCCATTCTCAGCACTTGTTTTCAACATAGTATTCGAAACCCTGTCCAGAAAAATTAGGCAGGATAAAGATTTTAAAAGTATCCAAAATGGAAAGGAAGATATGTAATTGTCTATTTGTAGATAACATATTATATGTAGAAAATATAAAGAATCCATGAAAAAAACATTAAAACCAATAAACTCAGGAAAGTTGCAGAAAAAATCAACATACAAAAATCAGTTAGAGAAAGAGAGATACCATATGTTTTCACTCATACATAGAACAGGAGAAACTTAAGAGAGGACCGTGGGGGAGGGGAAGGGAAAAAAGAGGTAAGGAGAGGGAGGGAGGCAAACCATAAGAGACTATTAAATACTGAGAACAAACAGAGAGGGTTGATGGGGGTGGGGAAGAGGGGAAAATGAGTGATGGGCATGGAGGAGGGCACCTGGGATGAGCACTGGGTGTTATATGAAAACCAACTTGACAATAAACTATATTTAAAAAATGAGTTACATTTCTGCACATGAGCAGTAAGCTATCTGAAAGAGAAATAAAAGAGTCACATTTACAATAGCATCAAAAAGAATAAAATAAATTTAACCAGTGAGGTAAAATGTTACCAGGCTGAAAACTGTACGATATTGACGAAAGCAATTAAAGACAATACAAAAAATGAAAGACACTTGTGCTGATGGATTGAAAAGTTAATATTGTTAGAATGTTCATATTACTCCAAGCCATTTGTAGGTTCAATGTAATCCCTAACAAATTTCAATGGTATTTTAAACAGAAATAGAAAAAAAAATGCTAAAACTTATATAGAACCACAAAAGACACTGAATAACTAAAGCAATCTTGAGAAAAGAAGAAGAAAGCATCAGACTGATTTTGAACTATACTACAAAGCTACAGTAAATCAGAATGGTACTGGCATAAAAACAGACACACAGATGAATGAAATAGAATTAAGATACTAGAAATAGACCTATGTATACACAGGGAACTAAAATTATGGGAGGCAAGAATACTAAATGGAGAAAACACATTAATAAATGGTAGTGGAGGGGGGCCTGGGTAGCTCAGTTGGTTAAGTGTCTGATTTTAATTTCAGGTCAGGTCATGATCTTAGGGCTCATGGGTTGGAGCCCCACATCAGGCTCCATGCTGGCAATGTGGAGCCTGCTTGAGATTCTCTCTCTTTCTGCCTCTCCCCTGCTCGCTCTCTCCCAAAATTAATATATATAAACTTAGAAAAATCTTTTAGGTAAAATAATAAATAAATGGTATTAGAGAACTGGACATTACATGCAAAAGAATGAAACTGGACCCCCATCTTACACCACTTACCAAAATTAACTCAAAATGGAATAAAGACTTAAATGTAAGACCTGAAACCATACAACTCATCGAAGAAAACAGATAAAAATCTCCTTGACACTGATCTGGGAAATGACGTTTTGGATATGAGAGCAGCACCAGTAAGAAATAAGTAACTGGGAGTACATCAAATTAAAATGCTGTTGTTGCACAGCAAAAGTAACAATCAACAAAAGGAAAAGGCAACCTATGGAATGGGAGAAAATACTGACTAACCATATATATCTGATAGTGGGTAATATCCAAAATATGCAGGGTTATCATACAACACTAGTGGAAGGGAGTCAGAAGGCTGCAATTCTGGTCCCAACCCTAGCACCTAATCAGCTCATGACTCGGACAAATTGTTTCTCTATATTTGGCCATTCAAGTTAGACAAAAATAATAACCTCTCTGTTTTTTTCATTGAGATTTAAAGATTACCAAATAAAACATGAATATGAAAGTACGTGTAAACTTAAAAATTCGGAAAGGATCTGAAGAGACATTTTTTTCCAAAGAAAATACACAAATGGCCAACAGGTATAGGGAAAGCTGCTCGACATCACTTATGGTCAGAGCAGTGCAAATCAAAACCACCACGAGGTACGACCTCATCCCGAAGAGAATGACTATCACCAACAGGGCATGTGGCCACAGGTGCTGGCGAGGGTATGGAGAAGAGCAACGCCCTGTGCACGGCTGGCGGGAAAGCAAGCTGGTGGAGCCACTACGGAAAACAGTATGGAGGCTCCTCAGGAAAATTAAAGAAGACTGCCACAAGAGCCAGCAATCCCACTTCTGCGTGTGGGACCGAAAGAAAGAAAATCTTTGAAAAGACCTCTGCACTACAATGTAACTACGACATTATTTACAATAGCCAAAGCACAGAAATCACCCAGGTGTGGATCACAGATAAACAGATAGTGGTCTTGCATGTGTGTGTGTGTGTGTGTGTGTGTGTGTGTGTGTGCGCGCGCGCACGAAATAGGACTATTATTCAGCCACACACAAAAATTGCCGACAATTCCTGCCATAAAATAAACCTTAAGAGAGCATTCAGCTTAGTGGGGGCGCCTAAACGGCTCAGCTGGTTAAGCATCCAACTTCAGCTCAGATCATGATCTCCCAGTTTGTGAGTTCAAGCCCCGCAATGGGCTCTGTGATGACAGCTCAGAGCCGGAAGCCTGCTTCGGATTGTGTCTCCCTGGTTTCTGCCCCTCCCCTGCTTGCACTCTGTCTTTCTCTCTCTCAAAATAAATAAATAAATAAATAAATAAATAAATAAATAAATAAACATTAAAAAAATTTTTTTAAATAAAAAAAGAGTATTCACCTCAGTGACATAAGTCAGAGAGTGAATGACATATACTGAATAATCTCATTATATACAAAATCTAAGAGAAACAACAATAACAAAAACCCTGAACTCACAAAGAGTAGCTGGGGGGCTTCCAGGGACTGAGGAGTGGAAGAAAAGGGAGAATGTGGGCAAAGGGTATAAACTCCCAGTTACATGATCCATCAGTTCTGAGGACCTACTGAACAGTATGGTGAATATAGTTAATGATGTTGGACTGCACACTTGAAAGTTGACAAGAGATATTAAATGTTCTCATCATTCATGCAAAAATGTTAAATACGTGAGGTAGTGGGTGTGTTAACTAACCTGAATGGGGTTATCACTGCACAATATAAACATAGCAAATCATCTTACTGACCACCTTAAATTCACACAATGTTGCCTGTCAATTATATCTCAAGAAACACAGAATAAAAATTGAAGAAAAAAAACTAGTCTTAAGAGTTAAATGTATGGAGAATTACAAAACGGCATAAAACACATACACACATTGACATACACATAATTTATAATGGCAACAAATATACAATGGTAAAAAAAACTAACTTCTAAAAACCATTTCTCTATTATTCTTCTTTCTACCTGAAGAACTCACTCTAATGCATGCCACAATATGGCAAAAAGAAAAAAAGCAAGATCTTCCTGTAGCAAGGTATCTCATTCAACTTTACATTTGGTGAAATTAGGACAGGGTCAATCTCACAAGTATATCAAAATTATTATTTAAATAACATGTGGATAAGGAAAAGTAAGCATATACTCTGATAAGAATTTCTGTCAAGTAAAAACATAAGCAAATTCTTGTTTAAACTACTATAATGACCATCATCAAATAACTTCTATATTTAACTTGGAACTTCTAGATTTAAAATATAAGAACGGTATAAACATGTGTCCATAGTTCAAAAAGATATAGCCCAATAAGATACATTTCAAATAGTATAATAGAAAATAATATGACTATAGACTAAATAGACTAATAGACTAAATTAATAGTAGATTAGTTCACAGAAGAATCAGTAAACTTAAAGCTAAATCAATAGAAACTACAAAGTTAAACAAAGTAACAACTAAACAGAGGGTGGAAAACATTTGAAGAAAAACTAAGAGGCTCTCAGAGATTTGTGAAACAATAACAAATGGTCCAGGACACACGTGACTGAACTTGAAGAATATACACACAACACAAAATAATGGCCCAAAACGTTTGTAAATTAGTGGAAAACATTCATTTCCAGATACAACAACATCAGCAAACTTGCAAGCAAGATAATCATGAAGAAAGTCAGTCCTTCATACATCAAACTTCTAAAATCCAGTAATAAAGAGAGAATCTTGAAACCAGCAGGGAATGACAACATGTCAAATACAAGGGAAAACAGGAATAACAGCAGACCTGTTATCAGAAACTAATGTACGCTGAGAAACACTGGAGGGGCATAAGAGCTAAAAGATAAGCAACCAGAATTCCACATACAAAAAAGATACACTTCAAGAAAAGAGGTAAAAATAAATAAGTTCAGATGAAGAAACTAAAGAGAATTCATCACTGGTGTGCCATTACTATGAAAGATGTTAGAGTTTTCAGGCTGAGGGGAATGTTGGCAACTCAGACCGATAAGAACAAATGATGAGCATGGTAAGTATGTGGGTAATTATAAAAGACTGCATCTTAATTGCTTTAAAAGGAAGGACTCTATTTTCTTTTCTAATTTTTTTAATGTTTATTTGAGAACATGAGTGGGGGAGGGGCAGGGAGAGAGACGGAGACACAGAACCCAAAGCAGGCTCCAGGCTCTGAGCTGTCAGCACAGAGCCCGATGTGGGGCTTGAACTCATGAACCACGAGATCATGACCTGAGCTGAAGTTGGACACTTAACCGACTGAGCCACCAGGTACCCCTAAAAACAGAACTCTTTAAAGGAAAAGCTATGACACTGTGAGGTGAAGATAATAGCATGTATAGATTTAATATACTAAATAGTAAATATCTGGTAATTTTCTTAAAGATAGAAAGATACATAGAAACACAGAGAGAAAGGAGAGAAGACCATGTGAATATGGAATCAGATAAAAATAGGGGCCAATTGAAAATTCCACATCCAATACTTTATATTTTATTTAATTTTCTTAAGAGTGAGAGTGACAGAGAGAGAGAGAGACAGACAGACAGACAATGCGAGTAGGGGAGGGACAGAGAGAGAGGGAGAGACAGAATCCGAAGACAGCCTCCAGGTTTTGACCTCACTATAAGCACAGAGCCTGATGCTGAGCTTGAACCCACAAACCATGAGATCATGACCTGAGCCAAAGTCGGATGCTCAACCGATTGAGCCACCCAGGCGCCCCACATCCCCGCCAGTACTTTAAAACTTGTGCCACTTCCTTCCAGTCTCTGTGTTTTCTAATGAGAATCCTGCTTTCAAGTCATTGTTCCTCTATGGTAATAAATCTGGGTGATTTTTTTTAAAGACTTTTTTTAATGTTTATTTATTTTGAGAAAGAGAGAGAAGGCGCAGAGCCCGACAGAGGACTCAATCCCACAAACCATGAGATCATGACCTCAACTGCAATCAAGAGTCAGATGCTTAACTGGCTGAGCCAACCAGGAGTTTCTAAATCTGGGTGCTTTCAGGATTTATATTATGTGTTTTAAATATAGCAATTTAACATGCATTTCTTTGGGTTTACGCTATTTGGAGTTAGCTTAGCTCCTTGAATCTGGAGATTTATGTGTTTTAATTTCAGATGTTTTTCAACTATTATGTTATTATAGAGAAAGTCCTTTTGCAGTAGCAATGAAGATCAAGCATGTAGGAATAAATATAGAAATATGTGAAGCCTATAGAAGAAAAATGTTACAACACACATGAAAGACACAAAAGTGGTTTTGAAAAAATATAGACAGTCCTTATTCTCAGGCTGAGTGAACATACTTAAAATTCAGCTTTCTCTAAATTGATTTATAAATTCAGGCAATCTCAATGAAAACACCAAAAAAGCCATTTTATAGAGCTAGAAAATCTAATATTAACATTCATATAAAAATAAATATACGAGAATAATCAGGAACACACAGAAAGAAAAATTACAAGGAGATTCTAATTGAAACAATCTTTAAAATATACCATAACACCTATATAATTTTAAATGTTTTATCACATGCATAGAAATATAAGGTACAGGTAATAAATATAAAATCATAAATAGATCCCAAATATGCTTATTTAGTATATGATAAAGGATGTATTTCAAATCATTAGGGAAAGTGTGGACTTTTAAATAAAACATGATGGTATAAATAAATGTATAGTCCTTGGAAAAAAGATAAAATTAGATCCATATCTCACATGATAATAAGAATAAACTACAAATGGATTAAGGATCTAAGTGTTAAAAATGAAACCATACAAGTATTGGAAGGCAACATGGGTGAATTCTTCTTCAAATGCAATAGAAAGTAAGTCTTTCTAACTATGTTTCAAACTCCTAAAAAATAAAAGGTTGATATATTTGGCTCATGTAAAATAAATATATCTGTAGGTCTAAAAAATACATAAAAGCAAAGTCAAAAGATAACACATAATGGAAGAATATATTTGCATTATATACCACAAAGGATTGATATCTCTAATACATATGGGACACACGATCAAAAAACCTGGTGGAAAAGTGGGAAAAGAACATGAAAGTGTTCCTAAGGGCCACCACTGTAACAACTTGAACAATAAAAACAATGATATTATCGCATAATGATTCTAAGAATAAAACTTAAATATACACTAGTCCATACAAATATACATTAAAAACTGAATAAATAAATGGTGATAAAGGATAGGTATTCCTTTAAGAATAATTGCAATTAAAAAATATAAAAGGAAAAAAGGAAACAGAAAACCACTATTAGGTAAATACCACAGTCATAACTGTCTCAGACAAGATCCACAGATGAATGTTAAAACAAATAGGCATAGGTTTTTGGAGAAGGAAAATATTTGCAGAGTCACAAAATACCTCCCCTAAGATATTTATTTACAAAAAAAGGAAAAACCTGCAACTTCGTTATTGTGGGAAAATTTAGCATATATACGTTTAATCAATTTATCAAGGTTAAGATCACAATTAAGACATCAACAACATGAATCCCATTGATAGGATGCACTGAAAAGGACTCATCACTTCCGTGGTATTCTTGACAAAAATGCACAGCCACATTCTCATCATAAGAAAACATCAGGTGGGTTGAAAAAAGAAGAGCATTCTACAAAACAACTGTCTAGTAAGTTGAACAAGGTGTCAAGGCCAGAGACAAGGAAAGACGAAGAGCTATCCTAGAAAGGATTGGACTATTAAGACAAGATAGCTCAGTAAGATGTGTTGTCCCAGACTGGCTCCTGGAACAGGGAAGGATCATTACAAAGGAAACTGACGAAATGAAATAAGGTCAGTAATTTCATTAAAAGTATTACACTGTCCTTTCCTGTTTTTGACAACAGTACTGTGGTTGCAGAAGATGTTAGCAAAAGGAAGATGAAAGGTCTCTGAGAATTCTATGCATAGAAGTTTTGAGAAAACAGTTCAGGGTGACTAGGGCTCAGGGAGTAGGTGAAAGGCCTAACTATACCAAGGGGCACAAGACGACAGTTTTGGATGATGAAAACACTCTATATCATAATGGTGTTGGGAGTCACACAACAGTATTCAGTTGTCAAAACTGAATTATGCATGTGGGTTGGTGAAATTTTATTTTATATAAATTATACCCAGCAGACAAGAAAACAATTCCAAATGTAAATATAATCTTTTAAAAAAAAAAGGGGCTGGTTACAATCAGAATATAAGCAGAAAGGAGAAACACCGAATAAGATTATATATGCTCTTACCAGATTAATTAACTGCGTGTGAACCACATCTTCTACCAAAACTGCTGTTTCATGAAGAGGTCTCCTAGCATCACCTAAAGAAAACCTAAAAAAAAAAAAAATAAGAAAGAAAAAAAAAGAAAAAGAAAACAAAAGAAAAATTAAGCATACCAATACTAAGGATTGTAAAACTAAGAAAATAAAAAAGTGAAAGCTATTTATTATAATAATGCTAACAAAGTACAAATCGTTCATTCAAACAACAGAGTGGGTGTACAGTTTTCTATGGATCAAAGAACTGCATTTCTCCCATACAAGCAATTCTTTTAAATTTTTAATTTAAAAAATTTTTTAATTTTAATTTAATTAAAATGAAAGTTGCTTAAAACAATATATATAAATGCCATTATATATCATTTCTAATTATATATAAGCAGATTATCATGAATGGGTTACTGATCTTAAAAGTCCTTTTCTCGACCTTCCTATGGTGGACCAGATGTGCAGAGGACCCCTTCCTGGTGAAGAACATTTGAAAATGCACAACTTGTGTTAACAACTTACATTTAAAGCAGGCTTTAACCAGCGTGTAGGAGATAAAACAGAACGCTGGCAAGATGATAAAATACAGTTCCTCTGGATAAGAGAGCCCTGGAGCCAAAGTGGCCTTATTCTGAAGGCAACTAATTATTCATAGTAGCCAATAATCTGGATTTCATTTAGCACAGTATCCAAAAGACAGGACAGAATGCTGAGACCCCAAGCAAGGCAGGAGGTCAGTTTGAGGGACCTAATAGGAGGTTAGTGATATCCAGTGTGTGTGAACTAAGCAAGTACCTACTCCACGGAAGGCACTTTGCCGATCTCACCTGAGGCTATGAGTGAAAGAACCAAGAATGCAGTGCTGGCACGAGAGACAAATGGAATAGAATAGAGAGACCAGAAATAAAGCCTTACATTTTGTACCACTGATTTTCAGTAAGGGTGCCAGGAACACTCAATTTGGAAAAGACAGTCTTTTCAACAACTGATGCAGGGAAACAAGATCTCTGTATGCAAAACAATGAAGTTGGATTCTGACTTTGTACCATATGTTAACATAAACTTGAAATAGGTCAAAGACCTAAATTAAAAAGCTAAAACTATAAAACTCTTAAACGAGGGGGAAATCTTCATGACCTTTTTGGCAAGGGTTTCATACTATGATACCAAAATAACAGGCAACAAAAGAAAAAATAAATATATTGGAATTCATCACAATTACAAACCATCAAAGGACAAGACAGGGAAAATACCACCCAAAGAATGGGAAAAAATATTTGAAAATCATAGATCAGACAAATAACCAGAATATATTTTAAAAACTCCTTTAACACAACAATAAAGAAAAAATAATCTCAATTTTAAAATGGGTGAAAGATTTGAATCAATATGTCTCTACTGTAAAGATATACACATAGCCAATAACCAGTGAAAAGATCCTCAGTATCATCAGTTACCAGAGAAACGCAAATCAAAACCATACTGAGAAGCTATTGGACACCCATAAGGCTTTTCTAAGGGCATTTCTACTATCAACAAAATGGAAAGCATTGGCTAGGATATAGAGAAACAAAATACTGTACATTGCTGGAGGGAAGGCAAAATGGTACAGCCACCGTGGAAAAGAGTTGTGTGGTTTCAGAAAACGTTAAACACGGAAGTAGAATATGACCTAGCAATTTCACTGCTGGGTATAGACCTGCAAGAATGGAAAACAGGGATTCAAACAGGTACATGTACGCCAGTGACCGTAACTGCCATTATTCACAATCATCAAAAGGTAGAAACAACTGAAGTGTCTACTAAGAGATGAATAAACAAAATGTTGTATATACATACAATGAAAAACCATTCAGCAATAAAGGGGAAAGAAGTTCTGACACATGCTTTTACATGAATAAACTTTAAAAACACTACACTAATTATATAAACCAGACAAAAAGGACAACTACTGTATGTTGCCACCTATGTGAGTTATCTGGAATAAGAAAACTCATAGAAATAGAAAGGAGAATAGAATATCCAGGGGGATTGGAGAGTTTTTGCTTCATGTGTGGAGGGTTTCTGTCTGGGATAATAAAAAGTTCTGTACAGTAAATAGTGATGGTGGCAGCACAACACTGTGAATGTATTTAATGTCAGAGAATTGTACACTTAAAAACAGATACAGTGGTAAATTTTATGTTTTCTATTTTACCACAATAATTAATTTGGATGAAAAAAAAAAGTGGAGAGATTCAGCTATAAAGATAATTAGGGTTCAGAACAGCAGATCTGAGGGGCACCTGAGTGGCTCAGTTGGTTGAGCGTCCAACTGTAGCTCAGGTCATGATCTCGCACTGAGTTCGAGCCCTGCACTGAGCTCTGCGCTGACAGTGTGGAGCCTGCATGGGACACTCTCTCTCTCTCTCTCTCTCTCTGCCCCTACCCGGCCTCCTCTCTCTCTCTTTCTCAAAATAAATATACTTAAAAAAAAAAAAAAGAACAGCAGATCTGAGGAAATTACCCATAATACATCATGGATAATAACAGAATATCATTATCAATGTTATGTCAAATATGTTGATACTGAGGCGAAATGGATAAATTCCACCCCTCCAATATAAATTGCCAATCTTACTGATGTACATAAACAGAAAAATAAATAAATAAAAGGCATGAATAACACAAAAGGTGGGATTACAGGGAATTCACTTTCTCTTCTACCCTGCACTTATGAGCTCTTGAGATCTCCCTATGATTGGTTAACAGGAAAAAAGAAGACTCGGGTCCTGGTTTACAAGTCCTGCATGATATGCAGGTGCCTCCCAGAAGTGAACTGTAGTTCCATAGCACTGGAGTCCCCTGCTGAGGCATCCTTGAAAGACAGTGGTGAAGGGAAATCTTCCCAATAGGAAAACCATTTAACAGTATGCCTAGTTGTTCCTTTGATTTGAAAGGACAAATTATATACCGATTCATGGGCTATGGTCAATGCTAGGCTAAATAAATGGTAAGGAACATAGAAGGAACATGATTAGAAAGTTCATGAGAAGGAAATTTGGGGGAAAGGTAGGTAGACAAGATTTCCCTGAACAAGAAAAAAGTGAACTTACCAGAGTTCCATGACAATACTCACGGGCAACCTCAGCAAAGAAGAATCTTAATAATCAAGTGGATACTATCAGCTTTTTGCCCCAAACACCCTGTCACATTCAATGGCTCATGAACCAAGTGACCATGGGGGGAAGGACGGAGGATAGGCAAGGCCCAGTAACATGGATTTCCATTAACCAATGCCATCATTGTTACAGCCCCTGCTGAGTGCCCATCTGTCAGCTGCAAAATCAACCCTGGGTTTCCAAAATGGCACCACTCCATTAGGTGATCAATCATTTTCCTTGCAGCATGTTGATTATATTAGACCACTGCCATCATGAAAATGAATGGGTATGGTTCTTACTAGAAGAGACATTTTCTCTGGATATACATTTGTTGTCCCTACATGCAATGCCACTGCCAAAATGACCATCTGTGGACTAACAGAATGCCTTGGTTGTCCTGGTATTCTATATAGCATTGTCTGTGATCAAAAAATTCAATTCACAGCAAAAGCAATGGTGCACTAGGCCCATGCTCATGGAATTCACTATTCTTAACATGTTCCCCACCATCAAGAAGTAGAAGTAGCTGGTTTGACGGAACGGTGGGAATGGCCTTTTGAAGACCCAGTTACAATGCCACCTAGGTGACAATATCTTGCAGACCTAGGGCAAGGTCTCCAGAACATTTAAATATCCTGTGAATCAACACCTCATATATGGTGCTAGTTCTCCCACAAATAAGATTCACAAATCCAGGAGTCAGGGGGTGGAATGGTACTGGCAACACTCATTACCCCGAAAGACCCACTAGCAAAATTTTGCTTCTAGTTCCCATGACCTTATGATTTGCTGGCCTACAAGTCTTTTCGAGAGGGAGAAATGCTTTCATATTTATTCCACTGACAAAACAATTATTCCATTGAAATAAAACTTAAGACTGCCACTCAGTCACTTCGGATTGCTCATGCTTCTGAATCAACAAGAAGGAGTTACTGTGCTGGCTGGGGTGACTGATGTTGACTACCAAGTGCAGACTGGACTGGTTTGCCACAGTGGAGGTAAGCAAATGTCTGGAGTACAGGAGATCTCTTAAGCCACCTCTTAGTATTACCATTCCTTGTGATTAAAGTCAACGGAAAACTACAGCAACCTAATCCAGGAAAGACTATTAATGGCCCAGATTCTTTGGGAATGAAGGTTAGGTCATTCGACTAGGCAAAAAGCCACAACCAACTGAGGTGCTTGCTGAAGACAAAGGGAATGCAGGATGGATAGTGGCAAAAGGCAGTTACTAATACCAACTATCTATATGACCAGTAACAAGCAAGTACTGCAATCATCATGAATATGTCCTCTTTATTTTGTTATCAATATGTGTGTCTGTGTGTGTGTGGCAAATATTGTGTTTCCCTCCCTCTCTTATTCCCTTATCATGTCACATAAAATGTACTGAATTAATAGCAAAATATTTAATCATTAATTTTACATCATAGTATTTAAGTTAGGGATATTAAGAAGTGTAAACATCATTTAAGGACTTAACCTCATCTGCTGGGGAAAGGGGTTAATACATTTTCAGCTGCACACTGGATAAATTTATGATGTTAGGCAAATTTAGGACCTTGTTATTACCTTTACTGAGAGATTAAGAATAATTTAAAGAGATGTAAATGGGTGCCAAGTTGACATAGAGTGATGGTTAATTTTATGCCCTAACCTCACTGGGCTGTGGGGTGCCCAAGTATTTGATTAAACATTAAGCTGGGGGTGTCTGGGTGGCTCAGTTAGTTAAGTATCCAACTCTTGATTTTGGCTCAGGTCATGATCTCATGGTTCATGAGATCAAGCCCTGTGTGAAGCTCTACGCTCTCGAAATTCTCAAAATTAACTGACTGAGCCATCCAGGCATCCCTTGTGAAAGTTTTTTTTTAAGTTTATTTTTATTTATTTTTTAAGAGAGATAGAGAGAGCAAGTGAGGGATGAGCAGAGAGAGAGAGAGAAAGAGAGAGAGAGAGCGAGAGAGCGAGAGAGAGAGAGAGAATCCCAAGCAAGCTCGGCACCATCAGCCCAGAGACTAATGTGGGGTTTTAACTTATGACCTGAACCGAAGTCAAGAATTTGACACTTTGAGCCATGCAGGCACCCCTGAAAGTATTTCTAAATGAGATTAACTGAGCAAGGCAAATTGCCTCTCCAATATGAGTGGAACAAAAGAACAAAAGGCAGAGTAAGAGAGTAATACTCCCTCTGCCTATCTGCAAGCTGAGACATCGGTATTCCACTGCCTTTGAACTCAGACTGGGACTTACACCATCAGCTCTACACCTTCTTAAGTTGTCATACTGTTTATTCCCCTGTTTACATTTTAGTTTTTAACTTTCACAATGTACACCTTTTACCTTTATTTCATTAACAAATTATTGTAACTGTAGTTATTTTTTTACTATTTATGTCTTTTAGCCTTAATCCTAGATGTATAAATGATTTACTCAATATGATTAAAACATTTAACCAGTGGGGTCTGTATTTTCATTTATTTTCCAGTTACTACTTAGCATCCTTTCATTACAGTTTCAAGAAGTCCCTTAATATTTCTTATAAGGCTGGTCTAGAGGTTATGAACTCCTTCAGCTTTTGCTAGGCTATGAAACTGTATTTCTCCTCCAATTCCTAAGGATAACTTTGTCAGGCAGACAAACACTCAATATATCATGCCACTCTCTTCTGGACTACAAAATTTCTGCTGAAAAATCTGCTGACAGTCTTGTGGGAGAGGAGGGAGTCCTTCATATGTAACATGGCTCTTAAGATTTTTCTCTTTGTCTTTAACCTTTGACACTTTAATTATATTTGTCTTAGTGTGGGTCTCTTCAGATTCTGATTTGGAACTCTGTGAGCATCCTGAATCTGGGTACCTGTTTTTTTCCCCTGGTATTGAAAAATTCCATCCATTATTTCTTCAAATATGTTTTCTACTCCCTTTCTCTCTCTTCTCCTTTTGGGATGCTTATAATCAAATATCAGTCCACCTGATGGTGTCTTTTAAGTCTCTTAAACTATGTTTACTCTTTTTCATTCTTTTTGCACCTCTGGTTGGATGAATTCCACTGTTCTGTCTTCAAGTTCACTGATCCTTTCTTTGGCTTAATCTAGTCTGCTGTTAAACCCCTCTACTGAAATTTTCAGTTCAGTTACTGTATTCTTCAACACTGTGTTTTCTGTTTGGTACTTTGTTAAAATTTTCCCTATATTCATGCACTGTTCTGATTTCAGTGAGCATCTTTATGACCATTATTTTGAGCTCTTGATCACATAAGTCACTCACTTTGCTTTCTTGAGTTGTATCTTATATTTTTGTTTAGAACATATCTGTTTTTCCATTTTCCCCACTCTCTATGTTGATCTCTGTGCATTAGATAAACAGTGACTGCTACCAGTCTTTTTTAATTAAAAAAAACTTCAATATTCATTTTTGAAGGAGGTGAGAGGGGCAGAGAAAGAAGGAGACACAGCTGTCAGCACAGACCCTGATGTGGGGCTGAAACTCACAGACTGTGAGATTATGACCTGAGCCAAAATTAGACACTTAACCAACTGAACCACCCAGGCATCCCTCTCCCAGTCTTGACTAAAAGTCTTGTGTAGGATATGGACATTTTCATTTAGCCCTAGTTTTTGGTTATCTCTCGCAACTTAACCTTCTTTCTTCTTAGCAACTCCTAGTAATTGAGGGTGTGCCAAAAACTCTCAGCGCCCTACAGGAGGAGATCGCAGCACATAGGTTTAGGATGATTGGAAGCTGGACCCCAAGGTAGAAGCTTTAAAGTATTCAAACAGGCTTCCCTTAGGAAATGACTGGAAGATGGATGCCTCTCTCTGTTCCCTCTGTGCTGAGCCCTGGAGTGACAGTGGTTTAGAAGCATTTCTTTGCTTCAGTTCCAAGGGACCTGTAACTCTGTTGGCCACCACTGCCAGATCAAGAGATGTGTCCTCTGTGGCTACAAAAGCCAGGGTGCCAGATGTATGCAAAAACTCTTTTGAGGGTGATGCTCTTATACTGGAATTGGTCAGAGAGAGAGTGTAGAGGCCTCCCCAGTCTGTGGAAAGGTTCACAATCGGCCCCTAGATATGTGCAAACTTAGAAGCCTGACCTTTAATTGGTAGTTTTTAAGATATGCAAACAGGTCTCTTTTCAGGAAAGACTGGGAGATGGGCATTTCTGTGCTGATACCTGGAAGAAAAGCCAATTAAAAACTTTCTTTTGGGGGGACCCAGAGATGCAAGCCCCACTGGCCACCACAGCCAGTGTGTCCTCTAGATGGCAGCCACAAAAGCTAGATTAGCAGATGAGTACATGAGGTCCTTTCATGGAGATACTGGTGAACCACAGTAGGGCAGAGGGAATCCTGGAGACCTATACTAAGTTACAAGTCTGACCTTCAGGCTGCAATTTCCCCCCCGCCAAGTTTTATTGAAAAATAATTGACATCTCTCACTGTGTAAGTTGAAGGTATATGGCATGATGGTTGATTTACACAGATTGTGAAATGATTACCACAATAGGTTCAGTTAACACCCATCATTTCATACAGATACAAAAGAGGAAAGGAAAAAAATTTTTGTGATGAGAACTTTCAGAAACTACTCTGTTAACAACTTATAGAACACACAGCAGTGTTAACTATAGTCATCATGCTGTACATTACATCCCTAGTACTTATTTATAACTGGAAGTTTGTACCATTTGACCACCTTCCTCCAATTCCCCTACCCCTCACCCCCTACCTCTGGCAATTATAAATTGGATTCTTTGTTCTATGATATGGGGTGAAACTTGCAACACTTAAGATTATAGTCAGAACATTAAGACATGAAAAGGTTTAAACTACATTTATACTGAAAAAGAATAAACTAAATCACTCTATTCACATATAATTTGAGTACAATGCAAAAAAAAAACCCAAAAAGAATTGGAAGACAAATTATTTGAATTAATAAAATCAATCTACAAATATCATCAACACAAGGGCAGAATGAACTCCTAAGAACAGACGGCAGATGGTGTTGGCCAGAGGTTCAGAACGAGGGAAATGGGGAGATGTTGCTTAAAGCATATAAACTTCTAGTTGTAAGATGAATAAGTTCTAAGAATATATTGTACAGCGTGGTCATTACAGTTAATAATATTGTACTTTATACCCAAAAGTTGCCGAGAGAGTAAATCTTAAATGCTCTCACCACAAAAGACAGGTAATTACGTGATGTAACGGAGGTGTTAGCTAAAGGTAAGGTGGTAATCATTTTGCAATAAATAAGTGTATCAAATCAGCATGTTGTGCCCCTGAAACTTAACATAATATTATATGTCATTTTTTTATTATATGGTATTACAGGTTAATAAAGCTAGGGAAAAAAGGAAAGGTAGAAAATACAATTAAAAAGAAATATAGATTGGTTCTTAACTTCATATAAAAGAGCCAAGAAGAGTCAGGACACTTTTAAAGTGGAAAGATATGTCCTACCAGGCTTCTTTCTCATAAAGCTATCGTAATTAAGATAGTGTATTATTGGTACAAGGACAAATAAACCAAAAGAAACAGAAAGGTAATAAAAAGCCCACATTAGAGGGGTGGCTGAGTGGCTCAGTCGGTTAAGCATCTGATTTCACTCAGGTCATGATCTCATGGTTGGTGGATTTGAGCCCTGTATTGGGTTCTGTGCTGAATGCTTGCTCAGAGCCTGGAGCCTGCTTCAGATTCTTTGTCTCCTTCTCTCTCTGACCCTCCCCGCTCACACTCTGTCTCACTCTATCTCTCAAAAAATAAATACATGTAAAAGAAAAAATAACAAGGAAAAAAAGCCCACATTAGAGAGTAAACGCCACAGTGGCAAAAATCTTATGTTCACATTTAATTCCTTGGAATGCCTTAACAAAGTTCCCCTTCCATTACTTAAAATCTCACTATGGAAGAAGTACAAAGTTATCAATATGAAATAATTGACTTGAAGTTAAAATAAATTTGGCTATAATCTTAAGTGTTACAAGTTTCACCCCACTATCCAAAAAGAGAGCATTCCTCTGAAACCTTCCTAAGCCAAAGCCACCTAAAGTGACACGTGACTATCATTAATTCATATGGAAAACACCCTAAAAAATTCTTGTTTTAATGTACATAAAATGTACACATAATTAGTAAATTTTACCTCAAAAAATTACAATTTTTCTACTTACAAAAATCTTCATTAGCATGAATTTGTAAACTACCTAAAACATGGAACATATCAAAAACCAAGGATGGGATTTGAGCAGTGTGCTGTTTTAATTCTCAATGTTGTTCGTACTACAGCTTTAATTCTACAGATTTTCTCACATTACTTCCGCCAATTTTTCTTTTCCACATACGGAAAGCTAGACATTGTCCCACTGAGTTCTGGAAAATAGCAATGAAAACCATTGTACCTAGCCACAGTCATTCCCTTTCTGCTCTGCAATGTATATAATATTTTTAAGTCCCTTAAGGACAAAATCCAAGTAATTGACCCTTATAAAAACCTTCTGACTCCCCCCTCCCCCCTCAATGAATGGCCTACCTTACTATTTACTGATGCCTGTGACTGACCTGCCTTGGGTGGAGTTCTAACAACAGTCTGACACTCTGTTCATTCACACGCTGCTCGACACCAGTACTGCTAGACCAGCATCCACCAAACATCTTTCAAGAAACTGTCCTAAAAAGGTTGTCTCTGCCCTGGTCTCCTGCAATAACTATAACACAAGAGCCTCCATTTTAGGAAGAGCTGTAACTTTGAGAACTATGGTCACGGCAAGTAGGAAGTCTAGAGCAACCCTGCCAGACTCTACCTAATCAGGACAGTGGCAGAGTGGCTTACAGCCTACTTTCTCACCCAGACAAGATTGCTCTGACTCAATCCAGGATCAGATGCCCCAGTGAGCACTAGGGCAGCTAACTGTGCAGTTCCCTTGTCCAGTGCGTAATGGAAGTATGAAATAAGCAAGATTATCTATAATCTTTTCATGATTATTACACTCCTTATTATGTACACTTATACTCAGGTATAGGAGGGTGTGTGCTGAACAAAACTACGGGATATGGTTTCAGAAGTATGCAGAACTTAACATAAAGCCTTCCAGTATTTTTGTTATGCATATGCACAACATAGTCGACAGTTGGGGGCTAACCTTTAAACAGATATCTATTAAAGTAAAAAAAAAAAAGAATTATAAAATATAAAATATGTAAAATAAAATTAAAAAAACTAGTTGCAGAGATACTTCCAAAACACAGAAACCAAATTTTTAAAACTATACACTATTACTATAGTCATTATGTGTTTTGAAGAAACAAACTCTAGTTCAGTAGGTTTTAATAAAAAGTGGGGGGAAAAAAGAAAGTAAGATAGAGGCCAGATATTTGCTACCTTACTCTATGTTGAGCCTCTACCTGGCAGTTTTTGCTAGTAATTCATGCCAATGCTTCCCAAGCATATAGTGACATGCTTCCAATGACTCTGTAAATTCTAAATCATTATTCATTTACTAAGATCTTTTGCTAACCTCCAGATCCTATGTAAATGTATATATCTGATTATTGGACCCGTAGTCCCTACATCCACTTAGCCCCAACAATGAAAGACATCAACCCTAAATTCTTTAATGGCCTTAACTTAAAAAAAAAAAAAAAAAAAAAAAAAGGTTTGAGCACATACAGCATGTAATACTTCTCTCTCTTTTTAAGTTATACAAATATATGTAATATTAGTATAAAACAAATGTCAAAGAAGGTAAAAATAAAACAAAAGTATTTTTAAAATAAGTACTATTTATTGATATGAGAAAAGTTTGTTAATCTGATTAAAATATAAGGATATATGTATTAGCATTACCAACACTTCCAGTTGGCCTAGGACTAACGGATTTTCCAAGTTATTCGGTACCAAATCAATCAACTTAATTAATACTACATGGTCACAACATACTTTATTTATTTTATTTTTTTAAAAAGCAGCAGCAGCAGCCAGAAGTTACTTATTTTAAAGAGAATGAAAATAAAGAAAGAAAGAAAGAGAGAGAAAGAATGAAGGGTGCCAGTGCTGAGTCAGCTGAGCGTCCTGCTTTTGTTTTCAGCTCAAGTCATGATTTCAGTTTGTGAGTTTGAGATCCCCCCATCAGGCTCGGTGCTGACAGTGCAGGACCTGTTGGAATTCTCTCTCCCTCTCTCTCTGCCTCATCCCCTGCTCAATGTTCTCTCGCTCTCTCCCAGAATAAAAAAGTTGATAAAAAGAATGAGTAATATATTTAATTTCAGTTACCCCAATCACTTCAGTTCTAGGGTTCCAAAAGGGAAACGAATAGCACACGGGGGAATCTATCCCTTCGTTTGGAGATGATGCTTTTCCGTGCCTGAAGCTGAGGACAGAGTTTAGGACAGCTGGTCGAGGAGCAGCAACTATCCAGCTGAATCTCCATGAAGTCACACTGCCTAGGCTCAGAAGATAAGGGGCCTGAGATGTGAACCCAGGAAAACAGTTACAGTTCATATGGCCTGTATCAAACTAAGATTACAGTAATTGCAGAAGAAGTCCCACTGCATCCTGGCCATTAGCTACAAAGAAGAGGAAGTCAGTTATGATGAAAAGAAATTAGCCTGGGAGTCTGCCGTCCTGGTTCTAGCTGACATTCAGCCACGGGGCAGTACCATAACCTTGGGCAAGCAATTTTTCTGGATGCCTCACTTCCTCCACAATGAAAGAAGGGGACTGGATTAGGTGATTATAAAGACGCCTTTGCAGATAATTGATTTTGGTGCCAGAAAGCAGCTATAAAGCTTAAATTCTAAAAACTTAACATCTTCAAGAATTACTAAAAAATTATACTTTAAGAAAATCACTTTCATAAGAAAATTTTTGCAAGAAAATTAAATCTGAGTAAATTGGGTAAAAATTATGAAATTAAGAAGAAATGACTTTTTTTAGTGGGTGGCACAGAAAGAATTAAGGGAATAAAACCAACTGGAGGAAGAACAATGAGGCTACAACTTCCTCCTGGTCCTATATGTGGAAACAGTTCCCAAGAAATACTTCTAAAGAAATACATCCTAAAGAAATTAAAGGAAAAATAAAACCCCCCAAACACTAAGTAGTGTTTGTATTTAAGAATATCATCACAGCATTTTTTATTATTCTTTTTCAGTATATTTAACAAGATCCATTTTTGAGTCTAAAATATTTGTTTTCAAATTTTCAAGCCTTGATTAAGAACACAGTGGAAGGACTGAAGAAATGTTAAAGGGGTTGTTTAATTTAAAAGATCCTTTTCCAATGTTTACGTGTATCGAGTCATCACATTGTACACTTTGGATATCTCTCGATTTTACTTGCCAATTGTGTGTCAGTAAAGCTGGGGGTGGGGCGTGGGGAAGAGAGTCTGAAAAAGAAACAGAGGAGGTAAAAATCGATGATGGAGAGCCTGCTGGGCCAGTGCTGGAGGCCCACAGCAGGTCTGCTCAAACAGCTCCAGAACCAAACATGAAAGACAGGACAAAGAGACATTTCTTAACTGCCCTGTGTGTGTCTTCTTGGATGCTGAGCTACTTTCAGTACTTACCACTGGCTACAAACTCTAATGTGGTTAAATTATTCTGGATGCTGTGGTTAAGTAATTGCTGTGGTCTTGGGAGCTAGTTACCTTTTTTTTTATTATTATTATTACTTCTGTTTTTTTGGACGTTTCTCTACCTCAGGTAGTTGACGTTACTTTGGAGTGGACACTGGGTGACTTCTTGGTGTAAAAAGGCCCTGGGTGACTTTCTGTCACCAAAAGAGAGTTTCCTTTTTCCCTTCAAACCCTTTATTTGATTATGCTGTTATAGAGTAGGTATTACTATAATACCCAGGAATCTTTCCTAACTGGAATTAGAGTGAATAGCAGACTACCAGCCTACCACACACTCCCGTCAGCTAACCCGGCGCTAGACGGCACATGCAAACACAGACAGCACGCTGCTTATGTCATCGGGGCCATTATTTGTTGACACTGATTTACTCACTGTCCAAAGGAGGGGAAAAGTGCACATGTTTGACCACAAGCAGTCATTTAAGGCAATCAGACAATCATAAACACATTCAAATTATCCTTACTCTTCAATTTTTAATAGATCTAACCTTCCTAACTCTATGATTTTATCTACCTGTTTTCCAAAGAAAGAAATGAATTCACTCAACAGGAGTTCTGAGAAAGGCAAACTAATAATTAAGGTAAAATATCAAATAAATACCTAAGATGACAGTTTTTCTAGTATTAATTTTTCTCATTGCTTGAATTTTTAACATCAATTTCCTCAACCCCTTTACTATAGCATATATTCATATATCATTTAATTTTATTTATTTCATTTTTTACAAGAGAGAGGGAAGGGAGGGAGAGAGAGAGAGAGAATGCACATGCAGGGGAGGGCAGAGAGAGAGAGAGAGAGAATGCACATGCAGGGGAGGGCAGAGAGAGAGAGAGAGAGAGAGAGAGAGAGAGAGAAAGAATCCTAAGTAGGCTCCTTGCTGTCAGGGTAGAGCCTGACATAGGGCTCGATCCCAGAACCATGAGATCATTGCCTGAGCTGAAATCAAGAGTCAAATGCTTAACAGGCTGAGCCACTCAGGCGCCCCATCCCATATATCATTTAAATGAACTTTGAGAATCTTGTTAGAATTTTATAAAACTCCATGAAATAACCATAAATATCTGGAGATATAAGAAAGGATCATATAATTATCACATATGATATAAAAGTTATAATATCAATTTGAAAAAATACAGATATGTTAATCATATTTGTTTAAAGTAAAACAAAAGTCAAGTTAAAATTTAGAAAAAGTAAACCTTTAAATCACCTGTATGAACTGATTAATCTACAAATATTCAATGAGTGCCAAGTACGTGTCGGGCCGTGTTCTAGTTGCTTAGACTACATCAATGAACAAAACAGATTAAAAAAAAAATAAGTAGGGTTTGTATTCCAACGAGTAAAGCACACAAGAAACAATATATGTAACAAATTACCAAATAAAAGATTTGTATATTAAAAAGATGACATAGGAAAAAAGAAAACATAAAATCAGAAAATGGGAAGTGTGGGGTAGAGGATGAAACGCAGTGTAAAATATTAAAATGGACATTTATTATTTTTAATTTTTGACTTGAAAGAAATGGCTTTTAAGAAATGGGAAAGTGAAAAGACAAATTAGGAAACTGTCAATATCAAAGACTCACCCAGGAAAGCTAATCTAGAATTACCTGAGCATGAGGAATGGAATGTACACCTGAGAACGTTCATAAAAACAGCATAATTTCTATATACATTTCTTCCGTGAATTCAAGAGTAATTTCTCTCATATATCCCACATATTTTAAAAACATTGTTTATCAAGTATAACTGATACACAGTGTCACGTTAGTTTCAGGAGCCCAACACAGTGAGTCAAGATCTCCGCATAGATGGTGCCACGCTCCCCACTCTGTAGCTATCACCTGTTGCCACAAAGATGCCATCACAGTACCACTGACTGTATTCCCTACGCTGTGCCTTTTACGCCCATGCCTTCTTCATCCCATAACTAGAAGCTTGTATCTTCCACTCACATACCTTATGTTCTTGAGAAGGAAATATCTAAGTTCAAACTCTACTGAAACAGCAGCCTAATTATAAGCACTCCTGCCTGAGGAATAGGAAAGATAATGAATGAGAAGTAACCAATCACTGAATGTCAGGTCAGGAAAACACCCAAAAGACTAGTCCTTTCATCTTGTTTTAAAAAGAAGGAAAATAAAGGTCAGAGAGGTTAAATAACCAATTCAGGGTCACAAATCCACTTAGAGGAAAAAGGTAATAAGGCCTTTTATTTCATCCAGATCTCTTTTTCTGCAATACCATGTTAAATGTGCAAAACTGTAACAAATTAAAGACAAATTAAACTAAATGCCCATTTATCAAAGATTAAGATTAACAAAATAATATAAAGGGAACCTGGTTCAATTACTTTGCACAACTAAGTAATTTTTTAAGGCTTTTAGAGAGATACATAGTAACTTCAAGAAAGTTATTTCGGTCCCTTAGGCCCTGAAAATATCTAATATAAGGTCTTTATCTTATTATTGCTGAAATTTAACAGTCAAAAATTAACATTCTATAACATTGGATATAGACACACTATAATCACAAATTTCACCCAAATTTTCAAGCATATTTCATGGACTGAGAATCAGAGATTCAAGAAAGTTAAGAGATTTGCCCATGGCATTAACAAGTAGCAAGCTTCAGAATTACACGCTGTGATATGAGACAGTAACTTAAAGATAGGAGAATTTGTACTATGAAGATATTTAGAAATTAGAAAAATGGGTAAACATGTACCAGCACTTCTCAAATTGATGTTATCCAGAAAAAAAGTATTCTGTAGTTATATGTGTTCAGAAATGTCTGCTATTTTATTCTTCTCTAGACTTGTAACACATTATATGAAACACTCTGAGAAATTCTACAGGAAAGTTTTCAATGTATTTCCTGTGTATGTAATCATTTTTCTAAGCCCACTTAGCTACACAGCATTGAAAATCAATTCAAGAAACATTGACCTAAGCCAAACAAACAAACAAAAAACACCAATGTAATTTAAGAAATTCAGTGATGTGATTTTTAAAATATTTTTTAAATGTTTGTTTTTGAGAGAGAGACAGACAGAGCATGGGGGAGGGGTGCAGGGGGAGGACAGAGAGAAAGGGAGACACAGAATCTGAAGCAGGCTCCAGGCCCTGAGCTGTCAGCACAGACCCTGATGTGGGGCTAGAACTCAAGAGCGGTGAGATCATGACCTGAGCTACAGTCGGCTTAACAGACTGAGCCACCCTGGTGCCCCAAGTGATGGGATTTTAAATGACCTGCAGCCCAAAGTGTTAGAACTTCAAAGTTTTCCAGTTTTAAACAATGAGATGACGCTAGTGGAAATAATAAAATAACCAAATAATTGGTTTGGTGTTTTGTTTTGTTGTTTTAATTCCTTACTCAATCACCAAATATTTACTGTGGGTCTCTATCATGTCAGGCACTGGGTTTTATACTAGCTGAGAGTTTCTGAAGTTCCAACAGACTAAGGATTCTGTAGCTGTGGTACACAGCCACCGGAAGCATTACAGCTTGTCCGGGGGTCATCTACCAATGGCAGCTCCTCACTCGCGAAAGCCAAATCAAGAACAGATTTCCTCCAAAAGACATGCCTCTGAGTGCCAACAACCACTCCACCACAACAGTCCCATCGGGTGACCTCTCTTCTACAGATGTCAACTCCAGAATGGCACCAATCCTTGAACTCCACTGCTTCCTGAAAACTCTGCGTAAGATCAGCTGTCTTCCTGCAGAGGGGCGGTGCTTCGACCAGCTCACACCTGTCCTCCAGGGTAAGGAGCAACGTAAGCGGATTTGTCTACTCCAGGCACTGAAGGATGGCCTCAGGATGCTTTCACACAGCCTCTGAGGACGTCTGCTCTCACAACCCTGTGCGCTTGACCCTCCTTTTCTCCCCCTCTTCACTGTTTATTTTGAAAATTTAAATCAACAGAAATATTGAAATAACAGTACAATGGACACCTATATACCCTTCACTTAGAAGCACCAACTGTTAATATCTGGGCACATTTGCTTCCTCCCAAAATTATACATGCACAGACATATGTACACAATTTATATACAAACAAAACACACATACACAAACATACATACCTGCATGTTTATCCATATCTATTATTATTATTTATCTTTTACATGACAGGTATTCAAAAATATGAAGAAAAATCACTTAAAAACTTTTTAAACAATTTGAGGTATAATTTATACACTGTAAAATTCACATGCTTCACTTGTACAATTCAGTGTTTTTTAGTAAATTTAAAGAGTTGTCTCACCATAAAGTTTGAGAACATTTCCATTATTCCAAAAAGATGCTTCACGCCTATTCTCATCCCCAGCTCAGAGGGACCATTAATCTACTTGAAGAAACCAGTACCCTGTTGAGTTGTTTTCAAGGTTAAAAATTCCCCCACTTCTTCTCATTTAAGTCTCTACCTAAGTGACATATCCTGGAAAGATCTTTTCCATGATCACTTTCAACCCTCACTTGAATTAGAGTAGTTCAGCATTTATTTGGTTTATATATACTGAGGTCCTGCCCAAGATCTCATTTGAAGAAAAAGATTCTAAGACTTTAAATCTTTTTTTTTTTTTTTAAATAAAAGGAATGAAATCCTCTAATCTAAGTGTTGAACAAGTCACGAGCCAGATGCAAAGCCCTGCGGCTAAGAGATACACTTGAGACAGAAGATCTACTAATCAATACTTGTGGGCTTGGAAGAGATGAACCAACCATCAAGCCGCCTCTGTCTGGACTGTAATTCTCCATCTCGTTCATAAGAACATCTTGCTGAAATTCTGTACTCTAGTGCCATGGCACCACACCATCGGAAACGGAAATTCTTTTACTCTGATATGAATTGTGAATTTAGTTAAGGTTCCTACTAATTATAGATCCTGGAATTTTTGTTCAGATTGATGTCAAGTTCACCAGGGTTTAATGACTAGAAGCTCCCATCCCCCATCATTTTGTAAATGAAGCAAACTCATGCCAAAGTTATAACTTAATTCCACTTCCTTAAAATAGCATTCTAGAAAAACCACCTGGTAATAATTAATACCACTGTTATAAATAATCCCTCTCTGAACGTATCTGTATTTCCAGAATTTAATCTGTCATCCCAAACAATAGTTTTCATCTCATATACTATAATACTGACTAAATAAGCCTATAAATTAAAAAATATGGGAACAGTACAAAGTTGTTATATTACCAATTAAGCAACATGGAAATTAATTTTGCAAATATTCGTGACTGCCAACAGGAAAATACATAACATATTCCAGTTGTAGTACATAATACATTCCATTTGCTCCTTCACAAAGGGCTTCAGTTTCAATCAGGAAGTGTACAAGACAATTGTCTTTCTAGAATATGTAAACTGGACAATGATCAGTCACTTTTGTTCCAGGAAAATTAAGAAAAAGTTTATCTCCAGTCTCCACAATTTTCCTGAAATCAAAATGGAATTTAGTATGCCCAGAAGAAATGCATTTTTAAGTCTGTTCTCAAGAATAGGGACAAAAAAAGTGATAACATGAGAAAGATGTTAGACTTAATTACATATAACAATTCTACTGAGAATAAACATATAGGATATAATGAATGATCTTTTGGTTTTCCTTTAGATTATACTCTGCAACTTCAAAATTCTGGCATGTATAAATAAGAATCTTTTCTAGATGTTTACCCACACTATCACTGAACTCATATGTTAATCTTTATACTATGAAAAGCTTAGTCTGTATTTCTAGTGGCTTACAATGAATAACATGTGTAGCCTTCTAAATGTACTAAAAATATTAATAAAAACATGTATCTATGTACTTACCAACTACCAGCCTGTAAATTATTAAGTATCTTCATAAGGACTAGCTGTGGTAGCAAATAAAAAATCTTAATAATAGCTAATATCAATAAAATAGTGATTAACACCTAGGCTTACAACCGTTGCTGACTACTGCAACTTCCAAACTCCTTTGCTTACTACATAAAAGTCTCTGAAACTGGCTTTCGCCTTTAATTCTGGCCTTATTTCCAGCCATGCACCTTTTGTTCCTGCCTGACATATCAAACTACCAAAGTTAGCTGACCACACGGGTTTTACATTTGATATTCTCTCTGACCAATGTGGCCTATGTTTCTCCTTTCATACAACTAATTCTTTCAAGATTTAGTCCAAGGGGTGCACACTTACGAGACGTTGCCTAGGCCTCAGTTTAATGCAGATGCTCCCCTGTGGCATGCTGCATTGACAGCCCGAACACTCTTTACCACACACTATACCCACTCCCATTGCCGAGTCACTTTGAGTGCTTTCACACTGTAACTGCGGACAATCATGTTATATGCTTTGGCTAATAAGTATTAGCAGACATTAGAAGCAGACGCTAAGGAACACTTAAGCACTTCGACTTGTGCTCTTGCACTCTGCCGTTGCCATGAAAACGCACCCAGGCTAACCTGCTGGGAAACTAGACAGAGGGAGCAGAGCTGAGTCACCCCAGTTCTGCCACTTGAGGCATCCTAGATTGGCTGGGTCAGCTGATACTCAGACAGCTGACAAAACCCAGTCAAGACTGGTGGAGCTGCCTCATCTACTCTCCTAGACACATACACATCCACGCTGAGGTTTTATGGCTTTTTGTTATGCAGTATTATTGTGGCAATAAATAACATATCCACCCTCCGAGGTGCTTCCATAGCACTTATAACCACATACGTTACGTTACACTTTTATAGTGACTCACTTATTTCTCCTCCCCTAGGTTTTAGAGGAGAAAGCATGGCTTGTTAAAATTTGTATTCTCAGCACCTAATGCAATGCCAGTTGCATGTGGGCATGAAATACATGTTTGTGGAAACAAGAAAGAAGGAAAGGGAGGAGGGTGGGGAGAAGAGAAGGAGAAAGAGAAGGGAAGAGGGAGGGAGACAAGCTGGGGGGGGCAGGCAAGAATCAAAAGGAGAATCCTGTTAAAGAGAAAACCACTGTTATGGAGAAACATACAGGTGATGAAGGACTGCTGTGTAAATGGGATTCACCTCCTCTCTGATTTCACTGGGATCTCAGACTCTACGGAGGCTTTCCCAGGGTTTACAGTTTCAGTGGGCCCACAGACTAAATACTGGTAGCACAGATTAAAACCTTAAGGCACAGAGGCAGCTGCCTGCTGAATGAGAAAAAATACCGACAATTCACATGATCCATCGGTATAGTATTAGCAAGAGCCAATAACTGCAGGACTCTGACCAACAACACAGGGTGGCATTAGGTTATGCAGAAGACACCGGGGCAGGGAATCAAAGGATGCATTCTCAGAAATCTTCACATTTTGGTATGCAGAGGCATAGGCAAAACCTCAAAGATGCAAGGGGACAGGGGTCTCATTTCTGCTATAATCTCATACCCGTTTGCCATACCTCATGGCCTCTGTACTTTGCCTCCATCCAGAAGGTTCTGCTGCACTCCCTCAGTCTGCCATCCCCTTCTGTGATCTGTTTAATACCATTCTATCTTTTAAGGCCTTGACCAAATGTTTGCCCTTCCATGAAATCATCTCTAATCGTCGCTAGTTAGCTCTCCTAATCTATCCCAAGAGAAGTAACTATAGCCTTGGAAATACATGCATTTTTATAGCTTAAGAATACTCCATCAGTAGTAACTGAACGAGGGTAAAGACCTCATCTGTTTCATTTTTCTGAAATGAAACAGCACACATTGCGAGCTCAATAAATTTTTACTGAATGAAACAAAACCTTAAGAAAAAAATGTTGAAAATTTTATTACAGTTGGTATGCTTTCAGGGACACATAAAAACTACTCAAAAAGGTAACAGATTAATGATACATTATTTAACAGCAGTAAATATTTTAAAAAGATAGAAAAAAATCAATGAATCAGTTTAATACTGGTTTAGAATCAGTGTAATACTAAAAGTTATGAGGAAAATGTCAGCGGATATTTTTAGCACATATGAAGGGATGACTATTTGCTAGATACTACTGAACTGATTTAAATGTCAAAACAACCCTATGAGGTAGGTTCTATTATTATTTCCATTTTCCAAGGTCTCATATTCAATGAGTGGCAGAAATGGAATGCCTACCCTCAATCAATGTAACTTCAAATTCTAAAAATCAACCCCCTAACTATTCAATAATGCTGTCTTTTCATAGAAACCAAAGGGACCTCAGATGTAATTCATTTCAACTTCCACTAGGTTAAAATAATAAAATAAAAAATTTCAGATCATATAAGCATATGTCCAAAGAGGGTGCTTGTAGTAAAGTATTGGATGACACATGGATAAACTACAAATGACTTTTTGACAATTAAGTGCAGAATGTGAAGAAGAGTAAACCAATATCAAAAGGGTATAATAGTTGGGTTTTTACACTTAAGAGGAAAAATCTGTAGAAGTGGAACATCAAATGCTTTTTATATCACTGGTCAGAAAAAAAAACCCTCCAGTAGAGAATGAAAAAAAATCTTCCACATCAAATACAAATAAATGGCTTCCTCTCCATTCAAAGAGCTGAGTTTACCACAATAAATTAATATTTTCGGTCTCAAGAATTAATTGTAAATATTAAAACTACATAACTGAGGAAATCCATGGCTCTTTTATGCATAAATCACATATGCATATACAAAAATCGCTGGGGTTCCGCAACAACCTTCTGAAATCAGTCTACTAATTTATGTTAAAATATCCAAGACTAAAATTTGGTTAAAAAATATGCTTTAATTTAGCAGAAATACTAAAACGGGGGGTCTGGATGGCTGTTGGTTAAGCATCGGACTCTTGATTTTGGCTCAGGTCACGACCTCATGGTTTGAGATAGAACCCCACATAGGATGCTGTCTCTACTGACAGTGGGAAGTCTGCTTGGGATTCTCTTTTTCTAACTCTCTCTCTCTCTCTCTCTCTCTCTCTCTGCCCCTCCCCCGCTCATATGCACATGCTCTCTTTCTCTCTCTCTCTCAAAATAAATGAACGTTAGAAAAAAAAATACTAAAACATTTTAGCAGAAAATTAAGTGTAGGGTTAATTTCATCATTCAAGATATAATACAGAGATTAAAACTGATACTTGAGAACAGGTTAAGTAGGTTTGTAATTATTATTTTTTTAATGTTTTATTTATTTTTGATAAAGAGAGAGACAGAGCATGAGAAGGGGAGGGGCAAAGAGAGAAGGAGACACAGAACTGAAAGCAGGCTCCAGGCTCTGAGCTGGCTGTCAGCACAGAGCCTGACGCGGGGCTCGAACCCACGAACGTGAGATCTGACCTGAGCCGAAGTCGGAGGCTTAACCGACTGAGCCACCCAGGCGCCCCTGTAATTATTATTATGTTCAGGATGAAATTTTCTTTGCAGCTTAAAGGGCCCGGTACCAATCACATGAGATACACAGACAGTTCAACAAAACAGAAAAATCTCCGCTCAAATACATTCAGCTTCCCCCAAATAACTCCAGGAATCCAGGATCTCTAATTTCTATAACCTCAGGTTCCTACTTAGCTTTTACAGAAAGAATCTTTAGGCACCTTTGAAAGGAAAAAGGGAAAGTACGATGCCCCACACCCTGGGGCCCAGAGGTTTCCAATATTCACATAAGTTTAAACAACTGGTCTCCTTTATGTAAGGACTAGATTGCCTTGTCTCAGCTACAGGGAGCTCCCCTACCTTCCCGTCCCTTATTTCAAACATTCAAAAAGCTATGAAATTACGCTTAGGTGACAGAATATACCTTTTGCAGCTGTATGACACAAAGTAGTACTTCACATTTCAAATTAAATTATACTATTCAATTCTTCATTAAATGCAAAGAGCTTGTTTCTACTTATAGATGTGTTCTTGAAACCTGAATGAAGAAAGTTAAGCGAGAGAGGATTTCATTTTCAAAAATAAAAAGAAACTAAAAGTAAGGAAATACGATTTTCTATATATGTAAGCTTCAGCTTGAGAGAAGAAAATGCCAAATAATCCCATTTACCCTCACTAGATTTCCACACAGGAGGCATCGCTCTCCTATGGTTAAAACGCAAGAGCCTCCCACCACCTCTTCTAGACTTGAGGTGGGGGCGGGGGAGGGACTGGTGGGTGAAGGAGTAGAAAACCAACAAGACTAGTAGCATCTTAGTACATTGTAGACTAATAACACAGAACAGGAAACTCCTGGTTCAATCCAGTACACCTACCTCAATTTTCTTAAAATCACACAACTTCATGGGTAAAGTACATATGGATTTTCTCTCTAAATAAAATTAATCTTAGAACACTTTGGTAGTATCTTTGGAAGAAGACAAATATATTTACTTCTGTTTCCAAAAATATTTATGCTTTTATTTTAAACATCTATAAATATTGATATTTAAAATGTCTCTTTTTAAATTATTTGCTATGAAAACAAAACAATGGACTTTGAAAGGGCACTAAACCCACCATCATTACTTTTATTCTGGTAACTAACTTTTATTCTAATGGCTTCAAAACAAAGCTTAGCCTTAAGGCTAAATCACCACATAGATCATTAAAACAGCAGAGACAGAAAAGAAGGTTGCTCTTACCCCCAGAAAATAGTTCTGTTTCTAATTTTTGTGAAAAGGAAACAAACTGGGTGCATCTTGAAGAGGGGTCACATCAGGAGATATTTTTACATTCAACAAGGAGGAGTGCCTCACACGTACTTTCTAACGTTAAGTCTCACTGAATACAAAACTCTCAGACCCAAGTAACATGAATGATAATCACCTGCAAGTTGCTAAATTCTTGTATTTTGGCCTGCGCTGTATTTTAAAGATTAAAAGTGAAAATTTAGAATCCATATATGTTCTATTTTCAGCTTTACTATTAATATGTTGGAAGACCGGGGGTAAATCTTGTTACAAAAGCTAAATATTCCAATGATGCTTTAGTAAACAGAGGTTATTAATGTCTACCCCCCACACCTCTTAATTTACATATAAATTTAATTCAGTTTAACAACATTCATTTAATATCAACCAAGATGAAAGTCCTCTAATAAAGGCTGAGGAACACAAACATGAAAAACACCAAATCCTTGTGAACTCTAAAAAATAAAGTACAGTATATTGGTAAATGAGCATATTAATAAATGAGTATAACTGTCCCTATTAGGCAAACAAAATTATATTGACTATCTACCTTTAAAAGAATATATATGTGAGGTAGCCCAACTGGCTGGAAATAAACTATTGGTATATTCATAGTCAGAAAACTTTCTATAAAAGGTCAGACAGTAAATACTTTCACCCTCGTGGGCCACTGGGGCTCTGCTGCAATTATGCAACTGCCTTGGTGACATCTAAGCCGCCCCTCCCAATCCGTACGTGAACGAAGGAGTGTGGAGAGTACAACTCTATCAGTGATCATTAAAAGTTGAAATTCACAGAATTGTTACACGTCACAAAATAGTATTCTCATTTTTTCCCAATCATTAAGAAAAAAGTAAAAACCATTCTTGGTTGCACATGATATACAGAAAAAGCTGGCTGTCTGGACGGGGCCCTCAGGCCATAGTTTGCTAGCCCCTGGTGTAATCAAACGCCAGTCCCAAATACTACATGAATTTAGAGTGATGCTAGTGTGTACCGACCATGAGTGCTACTGGCGTTCAGACAGGAGAGGGGAGAACACGTTAGAATAATCAAGAAGGGCTTCTTTGAGTAAGAAGGCTTGGGTTGATCTAAGGATGGGGAGAATTCATTTACAGGAGCTACTATCTAGTTAGCACATGCAAGAAAATTGTTCTACCATCTGAAGAAAAAGAAAACACTATTTTGTCAAAAGATGTATTAAACAAGGAGCAATTATGTGTCATGCTATTGTTTAAGCTGTACTGTACAGGGTACCCATTTTTGAAATATTGTATATTCACATTTAAAATAACAAAAAACAAACTGCCATGGGTTATCAAAAAAACACGTGGAAGTCCTTACTCATGATATCTCAAAATATGACCATATTTGGAAATAGGGTTTTACAGAGGTGATGAACAAGGTCCTGGGGATGGGGCATAATTCAGTATGATCAGTGCCACAGAGAAAGGAGAAATGTGGACATAGACACAAAAACGCACAGAGGGAAGACTATGTGAAGGAAGAAGACAGCAATGCAGTGGTGCATCTAAAAGCACCCAATGTCAAGGACTGTCTGCAACTCCAGAAGCTAGAAGACACAAGGAAGCATTCCCCCATAGTGACTTCAGGGAGAGCATGGCCCTGTTGACACCTTGGTTTTGGACTTTTTGCTTCCAGAACTGTAAAACAATAAGCAATGCTTTTTGATACGTTGTTACAGAGGTCCTAGGGAATTCAAACATAAACAACAGAGTATTAAGAATGCTTTTTTTTTTTTTACTTCGTAAGACTGTCTCTATATTATGCAAATAAGATGGCATCATTTAATAAACAAATAAAACATTAAGTCTGAAATAAAATGAACCCTGCCTGCACTAAACTGTCGTGCTCAAATCCAATGGCTACCATCCAAGTCATTGCTGGTCTTTTTTCTTCAGTGCCTCAGAGCAGACATTCTTTGGGTAAGGTAGGTAGCGAATGGGCAGAAGAAAAGACAGAATCAAACTTATTCATCTTGTTCAGGTGAAGGTTACCTCAAGTGAAGCAGACAGTTAATTAATTAGGGTGCTGTAATTAGGGGCCCAGGTGTCCTCAGGTCCATACTCTACATCTCTGCTCATTAAGCCCAGGGTGCTCCTGAGTGACCCAAGCAATGGTCCCTAAGACCACCTTGTTTCCCAATGGAAGTAATAGAAACATCCAGGAAATTCATTTGGATCCATGTCGTCTTTTTTTCTTTTTTAAGATGCAGCTTCACATTAAAGAATAAAAGAAACCATAAATTTTTTTTAATATTTATTTACTTTGAGAGAGAGTGACAGAGACAGAGATGGAGACAGAGACAGGAAGGGGAAGAGAGAGAGGGAGACGGAGACAGAGACAGGAAGGGGAAGAGAGAGAGGGAGACACAAAATCCAAAGCAGTCTCCAGGCTCTGTGCTCAGAGCCCGATGTGGGGCTTAAAACTCAGGAACCTCGAGATCATGACCTGAGCAGATGTCAGATGTTTCACTGACTGTGCCACCCAGGCGGCCCAAGAAACCATATTTTCTTAAAGCAAATAAAAGTATACCTACCTTACCTAACAGCTTTTTCTTACATTGATTATGTTTTAATATTTTGATTAAAGGGTCTGTTAATGGTTTAAATGTGAACACAGCTTCACTTCTTTAGAAAAAAAAATTATTGGGACATTGACTTGGATGGAGGCCATTCAGAAAAATAAAGTTATCAACATTAAGACTACCATACAGTTGTCAGATTGCATTTTTGTTACTCTAAGTACATATCATTTTTTTTAATGTCTATTTATTTTGAAGGAGAGCACATACAAATGGGTGAGAGGCAGAAAGAGGGAGAGAGAATCCCAAGCAGGTTCTGTGCTGTCAGCAAGGAGCATGGTGCGGGCTCAATCTCATGAACCATGAGATCATGACGAGCCAAAATCAAGAGTCAGATGCTCAACCAAGTGAGCTACCCAGGCACCCCGTATCAATTAATTATTTTGATTTATACCATGTAGGCTACTGAAGAGCATTAAGAAAGACTCAAATTATGTTATTTGCTTTCTCCATTCTGTGTTTTGATAGGACACCTCTGAAAATGTGAGTTTACTAGGAATGTTAAAGAAAACTTACCCTTAATTTGAACATTTGCCTAGAGGAAGCTGACTGATCTAGGTCATAGTTAGCTGTTACAACTCCTTATTTTATGTTTCCTTCTCAGGCTTCCAATTTATGCCAGCACTTTATCTGGAATCTTTTCTAATCTTTTTTCCCAGTGTACTATTTTCTGTAATGTGGAGAATTAAATCAAGGTGGTAGGTTCTAATCCAAGCCATTAAACCATAGTCCCAAGATTATAATGACCTATAATGTACTAAGATAATAAAAACTTCTTTGGGCAAAACTTACTTAGAGTTGGAGAAATGTATTAAAAGACCCCGTTGGTAGTAAATTAGTAAACGCATAGGAGGTACACATTTGGAGACACAGATTCCACTTCTATTTAAAGTGGAAGTTGAGATTTCTACAATAAACCAAGAAGATTATACTTGGGTTTAACAATATTACCTTAAGACACAATAAGAGAGAACTTTAACCTGAGCCTAAATGTCACAAACAACAACATCGATACTCATCGCTGGCACATAACCCAGGTCTTTCGCTGTCTTGACTAACACCATTCAGGCCCTACGGGAAAAATTCTCCACATTTCTCAAAACAAAAGACTACTGCATCAGAATGCCATGAAGGTTTGTGGGTTATGTTACTACTGACATGGGAAATGCACACTGCTCTGGGGAGTTGGAAGGATTAAGTGGTAGAAATGCTGAGGTTCTCAAATCTTCCTCTCAGACGGCATGAATGCAAAAGATTGCTGTGTTACAAAGTACCGTTTTCAAATAGTGCCAAGAATCCGTTTGCTTGCTTCTCTGCTGGTTTGTGATTTCAGGGCTATCTGTGAGGACATGGCTCATCATTTAAATTCTTGCTCTTTGCCCTATAAGTTTTGGGGGTTGACTTAAACAAAACCTGAATCAGACATATTATAACTCAAAAATAATATCATTTCTGTCTCATTTTTAGCACAGATTTACTTTTTTGGTAATTGAAAAAACCAGTATGTGCTTGGAATTTTTTGAATAAAAATAATAAGAACTATTGACCCTAACCTACTCAAAAAAAAAAAAGTGGACATCTTTCCTGTTTTTTAAAGATTTCCAGTAAAAGAAAGTCCAAAGCTGCATTCAACTGTTTATGTTAAAGTTTCCATTTTCAGTTTATTTGTATTTCATCCATTAAAAAAATGTTTTGAAAAACGAGATTCGCATAGAATGTTGGCCAAACTTTCAAAGAGTTCCAAACATGCTCTCTCAAAATATGAACCTACAAGTTTTTTAATGTCTCTGAACTCAGATTTGTGCATTTCAATGTCATCTGGGTGCCCAAATTTAAATTTCACGGCTGCTTATCAAGTGCAGTAACTGAAAACTTGAACTAAACTCGCAAGTGTGCAAAGAAGTAAATATCCATTGGAAAAACCCCTGATTTACAGGGTGGCCCATTTAAAACAGTTCCCATTTAATAATGTGGCTGTGTACAGGGCCTCTTTTAAATGGGCCACCCTGTATGAAGCTTAAGTCCAAGATAAAAAATGTCCTCCCTTGAGAATTTTTAAAAACCAAAAACACTGTAGGTTTAGTGGTTATTTTTAAGGTTTTAGGTGGTTTCTTTGGACTCCTTTAGAACTGAAAAAAGATGGATACACATTTTAAAAATGAAATGTTACAACCACACATCTGTAATGAGAACCAGTGCCAGTGGATATTTTTAAAGCAAATTAAAACGGTCAACTTTTTTTAACTTAGGCAAACAGCTGCTACACACACAGTGCACAGTAACTACTTTTCAGCAAAAGTTCAGAAGGAATTTCCTAATGAAGATTTATAGGATGTTCTGGGGTTGATAATTAAAGGTTCCCCAAAAAAGATATGAACGGCAGCATCAGAGATGTGAGGGTTAAGGGCACTGAGCATGCCTGTGCTCCACGGGAGGGCCCTGGAAGTTAGGATTGAAAATACAGGGTAGACACCACAAAGGGAAATTGGGATGAAACATACATGGAAGAAGCTTTATAGTGTATCTTTTCTCTACTGACTTCAAAGTCTTTTTGTAAGATTCCAAAATGATTTCTAATGTTTAAATACCTCTGTAATTTAGTTCCTTCTTTAAAAAAAGGAATGGGGGGAGAAAAAAAATGAAAAGGCTTGCCAAAAAAAATTACATTGCTAAAAGAGATTATGGGCTCTGAAGAGTCTGACTTCTACTGTGTACCTGATCTGGATAATGCTGTTTCCTTCCAAAAACAATCATAATCATAACAACTAAGAACCTTCCCGTTAGACTAGGTGCCACATACTCTTCTGCGCACCTGATATCATTAAACTATTTGATCCCCACAACAATACTATGAGGTTGGTAATGTTATTTCCATTGATAGGTAAGGAAAATGAAACACTAAGAGATGAAGTAATTTGCTCAAGGTCACAAACAATAAAACTGGCTACTGTGATTCAAGCTAAGATTCAGCTTCCAGGGTCAGTGTCCTTTAAATATTAGGCTCTTCTAAATCTTTAAAAAGAACAAGAAATCACATATTTCCTTGAAAGGATCATCTTGTAAAGCTCATATACGGAACACGACATGCACACCTTTACAAATAAAGCAGCCATGCTCAACTTCATTCTCAGAGGTAGTTCATTCATTCGACAAATATTTATTGAACACTTTATTGTGGCAAGTATCGATCTAGGCACTGGTCATAATGCAATGAATGAAACAGGAACTTTACCTTACCCTGACAGTCTTAATACTCAGGTCTTAATTAATTGGGATGAATGCTTAACCTATAGAGAGATATTTATTGTCAAGCCAGCAGATAATGAAGTAGAGCCACATGATAGCTATGCTCTACAATAAAGTACTAATTGTATTTATTCTCTTGGAAAACTGACAAAGTCAAAAGGAAGTAGGATAGGCAGAAGTAAGCAATCCCCAGGAGGAAAAACAGTCAACTCAAGCAATGGAGCAGCAGAAGCCCAAGTAATCACAAACTGCGAGACTGAAAAAAGGACAGTGAAAAACGGAATATAGCAAAAGAGAAGGAAGGCACAGCAAATACAGGAAGAACAAGAGATAAGATTCTCAAGAATAAGCAGCTGTTACTGAATGTAACTATATCTCATTATATTATTTATATTTTCCTGAAGACTAATGATTCTCAGCGTTTTCATCTTGCTTTCATGCTTGCTTAACTTTATATAATTGAAGCGTAATCGGTATCTTAGGTATTCTGGAAACATTCCTTTGTCAGACCTAGGTACTACAAACATGCTCCAACAGTCTGTGACCTACTCATTCATTTTCTTCAACATAAATTTTCAGCAGATCCAGCACAAGTAATTAAAAGGGAATCCTTTCACCCCTGAGTTACCTGGTATCTTTGTAGAAAATAAACTGGCCATTTCTGTGGGTCTATTTATGGACTCTACTCTGTTTCATTGCTGTATCTGTGTATCGTTATGCCACTACCACACTGTTTTGAATACTGTAGCATTGTACTTTTCAACAAGTCTTGAATTCAGATAGTGTAAAGGCTCCAACTTTATGCTTTTTAAAACAGTTCCAAAAGAAAAAAAGGTTCCATTTTCTGTCCACATATAAATTTTAGAATAGGCATGTCAATTTCCATTTTTAAAAAACAGAGCTGTGATTATCTTAAAATTTTTAAATTTTATTTATTTTTGAGACAGAGAGAGCGCGCAAGCAGGGGAGAAGCAGAGAGAGAGGGAGACACAGAATCCGAAACAGGTTCCAGGCTCCAAGCTGTTAGCACAGAACCCAATGCTGGGCTCGAACCCATAAACCGCAAGATCATGACCTGAGCCAACGTTGGACACTTAAACAACTGAGTCAAAACATAGCTGTAATTTTGACTGGAACTGAATTCAACTATAAATCAATTTGGAGAGACCTTACAATAAACCACAATAGTATATATCTCAGCTTGCTTTGATGATTTTACTCTCAGAAGTATTTTGTGATTTTCATTGTACAAACTTGTTATATTTTCAATTTATTCCTATTCTTTGCTTTTTAATTCTATTATAAATGGTTTTATTTTTAAAACTTTATAGTTTATATAAAAAGTTATACATACTTAGTACATATAACTTGATGAATTTGGAAATAAGTACATATCCATATCCATGAAACTATCACTACAATTTATGCCATAAACATATCCATCACCTCCAAAGGTTTCCTCTGGCCCTTTTTATTATTATCATGTTTTATGATAACACTTAATGTACGTTCTAGTCTCTTAGCAAACTCATGTGTATACGATACAGTATTAACTGTAAACATTATACTTATGGTAGCTCTCTAAAAATCATTTATTTGAGATAACTAAAATTCTGTGCCCTTTGACTAATACTTCCCTGTTTATCCCTGCACCTACACCATAGCAATCACCATTCTATTCTCTGTTTCTAGGAGTGTGACGATTTTAGATTTCTCATATAAATGGTATCATGTACTAATTGACCTCTTTATCTGGCTTATTTCACTTAGCATGTCCTCTAGATTCATTCATTCTGCTACAAATGGCAGGGTTTTTTTTCATTGTTAAAGCTGGGTAATAGATCACTGTACCATGTTTTCTTTATTCATTCGATCACCATAAATGGATCGATTTTCTTTATTCAATCACCATGAATGGACATTTGTATTGCTTCCATATCTTGGTAATTGTGACTAATAAATTTCATTTACTAATTCTTCTGCCGAATTGTAAAAATACATTAATTTCTTTATTAACTTTGTATCCTATGACCTTGATAAATTCTTTTACTAGATATGGTAGTTTTAAAATTCTTATTATTATAATCATTCTTTGGGCATTTTCTATACATAAGATTGTATAATTTATGAATAAAGACAATTTTACTTCTTTTCAACTAGAATGTTTCTTACCTATTCAGCTTGACTCCCTGAACTATTTAGGATTTCTAGAACTATACAGAAAGAAGACAAGTGGTAAGAGCAAACACCATGCCTTGTTCTTGACCTTTATATGGGAAATGTTTCATTAATTATGATTTATGTAGATTTCCACAGATGACCTTAATCAGTTTGAGGAGCATATTTTCATTCATAGTATCTTGAGAGGTTTTATTATGAATAGATACATGAAATTCTACATCTCCAAGATGATGATGATTTTAACCCTTTGTCCTATTAATGTAGAGAAATATACTGAAGGATTTTTAAAATGCTGAAACAAACATGCATTACTAGATAAATTCTCCTTAGTCTTCATGTGTTATCCTTTATATATACTGCTAGATTAGATTTGCTGATATTTACCTGAAAACTCTTGCATCTTATGTTCATAAGATAATGATTTGCAGTTTTCTTGTAATATTTTAGTTTGGGTTATCAGGAAAATGTGTTCCAATTAAAATAAAGTATCTAGGCTGGAATTTACCTGGTATAAAAATTTGTAATTAGTAATTAAATGTCTTTATTTGATCATGGAACTATGGAGATTTTTCTATTTCTTCTTGTTTAAATTTTGATAATTCGTATTTTTAGGAAATTTGTCCATTTCATCAAAGTTATCAGTATTCCTTTATTCTAATTTTAATAGCAGTGGAATCCACAGTGACTTTCTCTCTTTCCCTCCTGATACTCATATTTTTATGTTTTCTCTTTTTCTTGATCTAGCTGGGGGTTTATCAATTTTCTGATGTTTTCAGAGAAGTGGCTTTTATTTTCACTGATTTTTCCTCTATTGTCTATTTCATGGATTTCTACCCTTATATTTATCATTAACTTTTTCTACTTACTTTGGGTCAGTCTGTACTTCTTTTTCCACCTTTCTAAAGCAGAGGCTTATTGGAATACTAATTTTCAGGCTTTTTCTTTTCTAACATAAGTATTAAAAGCAATAAATCTCCCTGCCTGCACTGCTCTAATCTTATAAATGTTGACATGTTGTGTTTATTATCATTATATGAATTTTATTTCTTCATTTTTTTTCAGTTTTGTTTTGTATATTTTGAAGCCCTCTTATTAGGTACATACATATTTAGGATTCTTGTGTTTTCTTGATCAACTGATACTTTTATCATCATACTCCTTTTTAAATCTCTGGACATGTTTTTTATCCTGAAGTATACATTGTCTGATATTATATAGCCATCCTAGCTTTCGTTGTGAAAGCCCAATCATAGTGATTTAAGGTTTAAGAAAAGCAAATAAGCTTTCTTAAGGAAAGAGTAAACAAAAATATCTTATGAACTATGACATACTTTCTTAGAAAAATCACAAGTCTTAGAAAATCACAAGTGTAGTCTCTAGAATTGAAAGAGTGTTTTCTATTAAAAGATTCTTTGTCACTTTTCACCATGTGTTTACGACAACTTATCAATTCATCATTTCATTGACTTCTCTAGTAAGCAAAAACTTTTTGAAAAGATGAGCATTTTTTTATATATTCATGTATAAGTTGCAATGTCAATTTTTACAGAGCAAAAAACTTCAACAGGTACAACTTAAATTATACTCTGCTTAAAATAAATGAAATACAAAACAGAAAAACACTGAAAAGATGAACAAAACTAAGATTGGTTCTTCAAAAAGATAAACAAAATAGACACACTTTTAGCTAGACTAAGCAAGGGAATAAAACAGGAACAAAATTATAAAAGGAAAAGAAGAAATTACAACTGATATCACAGAAACACAAAGGATCGTAAGAAGTTACAATGAACAACTATACAAAAATAAACTGTACAATCTGGGAGTAAATGGAAAAATTCTCAGAAACATACAACCTAGATCATTAGGAAAAACAATTAGGAAAAACTAGAAAATCTGCAAGAGATGCATTACTTGTAGAGCCTGAATCAGTAATCAAACATCTCTCAGTGAAGAAAAGCCCATGGCCAGATACCTTCACCAGTAAATTTTAGAAACATTAAAAGAAGAATTAACATGATTTTTTCTAAAACTCTTAAAAAAACTTGAAGAGGAGAAAACATCCTCAAATGCATTTTATGGATCCAGCATTATGCTGATACCAAAACCAAAAAAGGATACAATAAGAAAAGTACAGGCCAATCCTGGATGAATATAGGTAGAAAAATTCTTTTTTTTTTAATGTTTTTTATTTATTTTTGAAAGAAAGAGAGAGACAACATGAGAGGGGAGGGACAGAGTGAGAGGGAGATACAGAATGTGAAGCAGGCTCCAGGCTCTGAGCTAGCTGTCAGCACAGAGCCCGACGCAGGGCTCGAACCCACAATCCGTGAGATCATGACCTGAGCCAAAGCCAGAAGCCAGACACTTAACCGACTGAGCCACCCAGGCACCCCAGAAAAATTCTTAATAAAATAGTAGCAACCCAAAGTCAGCAACACATTAAAAAGATCACTCACTATAATCAGGTGGGATATATCCCTGAGATACAAAGATATTTCAACATATGCAAATTAATAAATGTGATCCATCACATCAACAGAATGAAGGAAAAAGTCATATGATTGTCTTAACAGAGACACAGACAAAGCATTTGACTAAATTCAACAATATTTCATGATAAAAATCTTACAAAATAAGATAAAAAAGAACATATTTAATTCAATACAATAAAAAGCATAAAAGACAAGTCCACAACTAGCCTCATACCCAATGGTGAAAAGTTGTAAGCTTTTCCTCTAAAATCAGGAACACCACCAAAGTAACTGCTCTCATGACTCCTATTCAATATAATACTGGAAATCATAGCCAGAATAATAATTTTTAAAAAAGGATCAGAATTGGAAAAGAAGTAGAGTTATCTCTATTTCCAGGTGATATAATTTTATATAAAGAAAATCCTAAAGACCCCACCCAAAATCTGTTCTATCTAATCAACAAATCAAATAAAGCTATAAGATACAAAATTAACATACAAAATATCATAAGTATTTCTACACAACAAGTTATGTGTACAGAAATAAAGGAAAAGATTCCATTTACAATGGCAAGAAAAAAATGAAATACTTAGGAATACATTTAAAAGGAAGTGAAAGATATCTACACTGAAAACTAAAAGATGATGATGAAAGAAATTTAAACACATAATAAATGTAAAGGTATTCCATGTTCATGGATTAAAAGAATTATTACTGCTAAAATGTCCATACTACTTAAAGATGTCTGAAGATTTAATATAATCTCTATCAAGATTCTAATGGATTTTTGGAGCACCTGAGTGGCTCAGATGCATCTGACTTCAGCTCAGGTCATGAGATCGTGGTTCGTGGGTTCGAGCCCCATTTGGGTTCTATGCTGACAGCTCAGAGCCTGGAGCCTGTTTCAGATTCTGTGTCTTCCTTTCTGCCTTTTCCCTACTCATGCTTTGTTTCTCTCTGTCTCAAAAATAAATAAACTATAAAAAAAAATTTTTTTAAGCTTCTAATGGATTTTTGAGAAATAGGAAAAACAATCCTAAATTTATATGGAATCACAAAAGACCCCAAATAGTCAAAGCAACCCAAAGAAAGAAGAACAAAGCAAGAGGCATCACACTTCCTGCTCTCAAGCTATATTATTATAAAGCTATAGCAATAAAACATATAGTACTGATATAAAACACCTACACAGACAAGCAACAGAATCAAGAGCTGAGAAATAAAATATGCACATATGTTTAACTAATATTTGAAAAAGGAGCAAAGATTAGTTAACGGAGAAATAAACTTTCCTGGAAAAACTGGACATCCACATGTGAAAGAGCGAAATTAGATTATTATCTTACATCACTCAAAAAATTAACTTATATGAATTAAAGGCTTAAATATAAGACCAAAAAGAATAAAACTGTTAGGAGAAAATTAAAAATAAAAAAGGAATCTTGACAGATTTTATGGATATGGATTTTAGGGTTACAAGCAACAAAGTAAAAAATAAATAAGTAGGACTACATCAACCTACAAGGCTTCTGCAGAGGAAAAGAAATTGCTCCCCACCCAAAAAATCAAAAGACATATAATAGAAAATATTTGCAAACAATAATTTGGATAAGGGGTTAACATCCAAAATATACAAAGAACTTCTATAATTCAATAGTAAGTACACACACACACAGAACCCCAATTAAAAATGAGCAAAAAACCTACATAGATATTTTACCGAAGAAGATACAGGAATGGCCAAAAGGCATATGAAAAGGTGCTCATGATCAGTAATAATTAGAGAAATACAAATCAAAACCAGAATAAGATATCACCTCATGCCTGTTGAACTGGATGTCATCAAAAAGGCAAGAGAAAACAAATGCTGGTGAGGACACGAAGAGAAGGAAAACTTTGTGCACTGTTTGTGGGGATGTAACTTAGAACAGCTACTTATAAAAACAGTATGGAGGTTCCTCAAAAAGTTAAAAATTGCACTAACACATATGATCCAGCAATTCCAATTCTGGAAATATATCTGAAGGAAACAAAAACACTATATCAAAGATAGGCCTGTACCTTCATGTTCACAGCAGTTATTATTTATAAGAACCAAGACACAGAAACAACTTAAGCGTCCATTGATGGGTTAATGGGTTTACAAGCTGTGGAATCTCTAGGTACAATGGAATTTTTTTTTAATTTTTTTAATGTTTTATTTATTTTTGATACATAGAGAGACAGAGCATGAGAGGGAGAGGGGCAGAGAGAGAAGGAGACACAGAACCAGAAGCAGGCTCCAGGCTCTGAGCTAGCCGTCAGCACAGAGCCTGACGCGGGGCTCGAACCCACGAATGTGAGATCTGACCTGAGCCAAAGCCGGAGGCTTAACCGACTGAGCCACCCAGGTGCCCCGGTACAATGGAATTTTAAGCCACACACAAAAAAGACGAAAATCCTGTCATTTGACACAACATGGATATACGTAAAGCATAATGCTAAGTGAAATGAGCTAGAGAAAGACAAAGTGATGTCACTTACATGATGAATCTTAACAACCACAACAAAAGTTATAGAAAAGGAGATCCGATTTGTGGTTACCAGATGCAGGGAATGAGGGAAAGGTAAACCGAATAAATATTGTCAAAAGGTACAGCTTTTGTAAATTGTAAATTGTAAAATAAACAAGTACCAGGGATGTAATGTACAACATGATGACTACAGTTAATGTTGATGTATAGAATATTTGAAAGTTAAGACAGTATATCCCTAAAGTTTTCATCACAAAAGGAAAACTGTTTCTCTATTTTTTTGTATCTATATGAAATGACAGATGTTAACTAAACTTCTTGTAGTAACCATTTTCCAGTAAGTTTAGCTCCAGTCATTATTGCTGTACACCTTAAACTTCTACAGTGCCGCATGCCAAGGACAGCCACAAACAGGGAGAAAATCCTCGGCCTAATGAACTCTGATGCAGTATTCTACCAGGCGAAGCCCTTCAAACACATTCTTTTTGCATCGTTATGGAAACTGCTATATTAAAGACAACAGATTTACTTGCTACTCATATAGATTTTAAACAGGATTTGGGGTCAAAATGAAGTTTTAGCTTGGACAATGTTTCTCAATAATAAACAAGGCTTAGGATGGAATAATGAAGATCTGGAATCAAGTCCTTGTCTGAACATCCTACTCATGTGCAGTAGGATGCACATAAGTTTCTAATTCATAGTTTCTTTGCGTAGATACTCAAGCAACAATTCCATCTTTAAAATAAGGAATACTGCAACACTAAATAAACAACACTAAATTTCTTGAAAGCTTACTTTTTCCTAAGACCAATGTGGACCAAATGTCAGCCACCTAACTACCACTTTCACAAGTTACGTTGTTTTTTTTATTCTGGTAAGGCTGTCCTTTATTACTTTAAGTTAATATATATTTCTACTTAAAAATTTTATTTCAAGAAAGGGCACCTGGCTGATGCAGTAAGGTAAGCGTCTGATTCTTCATCTCGACTTAGCTCATGGTCTCACGGTTTAGGAGTTCAAGCCCAGCATTGGGCTCTGTGCTTGGGATTCTGTCTCTTCTTTTCTCTGCCCCTTCCCTGCTTGCCCCTCCTCCAAATAAATACATTTAAAATATTTTTTTAAAAAAGAAATTTTCTATAACGGAACATCAGCATCATACGCCAGAAAAAAAAGTGCCTCCTCTTGACGGCAATTAACAAACCAATCAATCCGATCATCTTTTTGGGGACATCCTGAATGAGGAAGTGAGGAAGTGATGGAGAGAAATGTAGGAGACAAATGAAAACAAGCAGAAGGAAGTCAAGTCACAAAAATAGCAGTGTTAAGATTGGAGTAATAAGTAACAGGTCATACCACAAGGCAAGTAGGTAATCAGATTATTCCAAAAATTATTTTCAAAAGCTTTATTTGAAAGATAAGTAACATTACCATAAAATTCACCCTATTAATGTATATACTTAATTGGTTCAAATTCACAGAGTTGTAAAACCATCACAACATAATCTAATTTTAAAACATTTTCATCACCCCTCCGCCCCCAAAAAAACCCCTGCTTATTTATATTAAGTGTCATTCCCCATTTCTGTCTCCTCTTTAAACTTTTACTCTACCCCAGGCTACCACAAGTCAATTTGTCTCTACAGATTTCATGATGCGATCACACATTATGCAGCCTTTGTGTCTGGTTTTGTCTTTCACTTTGCATAATGTTTACAAGGTTCTCTCCTGTTGTAGCATGTTATCTCTAACTCATTCTTTTTATGGAAAAATATATTCCTTTGTAGAAATATACATCTCTCCCGGCTTTTTATTTTTATTCCAGTTAACATACGGTGTCATATTAGTTTTAGGTGAATAATACTGTGATTCCACAATCCCACACAGAAGCTGGTGCTCCTCCCCACAAGCGTGCTCCTTACCACCACCTATTCCACCCAGTCCCCCGCCCCACCCCCTCTGGTAACCATCAGTTCATTCGCTGTAGTTAAGAGTCCATTCTTGATATGTCTTTCTCTCATTTTCCCCTCCTTTGCTTATTTGATTCTTTGTTTTCAATTCCACATATGTGTGAAATCATATGGTATTTATCTTTCTCTGCCTTATTTTGCTTAGCGTTACACATTATCGTTCCATCCACATTGCTGTAACATTCTCTTTAAGGCTGAATAATATCCCATTGCATGTATATACCACATTTGTGGTCTGCATTGCATTCTTAAGGCAAAGTTTGCACTTTTTTATTTATTTAACTTATTTTTAAATTCAAGTTAGTTAACATACAGTACAGTACTGGTTTCAGCAATAGAACCCAGTGATTCATCACTTACATAAATAACACCCAGTGCCCATCCCAACAAGTGCCCTTCTTAATGCCCATCACCCATTATCACATCCACCTACCCACCTCCCCTCCAGCAACCATCAGTTTGTCCTTTATATTTATGAGTCTCTTACAGTTTGCTTCCCTCTGTTTTTATCTTATTTTTCCTTCCCTTCCCCTATGTTCAATTATTGTGTTTCTTAAATTCCACATATGAATGAAATCATGTATTGGTCTTTCTCTGACTCATTTTGCACAATAGACTCCAGTTCCATCCACATTGTTGTAAATGGCAAGATTTCATTCTTTTTCATTGACAAGTAGTATTCCATTCTATATATAAAGCACGTCTTCCTCATCCATTCATCAATTGATGGACCCTTGGACTCCTTCCTAATTTGGGTATTGCTGATTGCACTGCTATAAATATTGAGGAGTATGTATCCCTTTGAATTAGTGCTTTTGTATTCTTTGGGTAACTACTAGGTTGTGTGATTGCTGGATAGTAGGAGTAGTTTTCTTTTTAACTTTTTGAGGAATTTCCATATTGTTTTCAATGTGGCTGCAAAAATTTGAATTCCCACCGACAGTGCAAGAGAGTTACCCTTTCTCCACACCCTTGCCAACATCTGTTGTTTCTTGTGTTGTTGATTTTACCCATTGTGACAGATGTGAGGTCACAACTCACTCTAGTCTTCATATGTATTTCCCCTGATTGTAAGTGATGATGAACATTTTTGTGTCTGTTGGCCATCTAGATGTCTTCTTTGGAGAAATGCCTGTTCATGTCTCCTACCCATGTTTTAACTGCATTATTCATTTTTTAGGTGTTGACTTGTATAAGTTCTTTACATATTTTGGATACTAACCTTAATCAGGTAGGACATTTGCAAATATTTTCTACCATTCCATAGGGTGCCTTTTAATTTTATTGACTGCTTCCTTCAATGTGCAGATGCTTTTATTTTGATGTGGTCCCAATAGTTTATTTTGGCATTTATTTCCTTGCCTCAGGAGACATGCCTATAAGGAAGCTGCTATAGCCGATATCAAAGAAATTACTGCCTGTGTTCTCTTCTAGGATTTTTATATTTTCAAGTATCACATTTAGGTCTTTAATCCACTTTTAATTTATTTTTGTGTATGGTGCATAAGGTGATCTAGTTTCATTCTTTTACATGTAGCTGACCAGTTTTCCAAACACCATTTGTTGGGGAAACTGTCTTTTTCCCATTGGATATTCTTTCCTGCTTTGTTGAAGATTAATTGACCATATAGCTGTAGGTTTACTTCCGGGTTTTCTATTCAGTTCTGTTGGTCTATGTGTTTGTTTGTTTTTCAGTACCATTATGTTTTGATCACTGCAGCTTTGTAATGTAAACTGAAGTCTAGAATTTGGATGTCTCCAGGTTTGCTTTGCTTTGCTTTGCTTTGCTTTTTCAAGATTCCTCTGACTATTCGGGTTCTTCTGTGGTTCCATATGACTTTTAGGACTGTTCTAGTTTTGTGAAAAATGGTGCTGGTATTTTGACAGGCATTGCATTAATGTGTAGATTGCTGTGGGTCGTATAGATATTTTACAAATATTTGTTCCTCAAATCCATGAGCATGGAATATCTGTCTTTCCATTTCTTTGTGTCTTCAATTTCTTTCATCAGTGTTTTATACTTTTCAGTATACAGATCTTTCACCTCTTTTAGTTAGGTTTATTCCTAGGTACTTCATTATTTTTGGTGCAATTGTAAATGGATTAATTCCATAATTTCTCTTTCTGCTGCTTCATTATTGGTGTATAGAAATACAATAGATTTCTGTACATTGATTTTGTATTTTGTGACACTACTAAATTCATTTATCAGTTCTTTTTTTTTAAATAGATGGATTTTATTTTAATAGTTTATTGTCAAATTGGTTTCCATATAACACCCAGTGCTCTTCCCCACAAGTACCCTGCTCCATTACCACAATCTCCCTTCCCCCTCCACCTCCCTCTTCAACCCTTGGTTCCTTTTCAGTATTCAAAAGTCTCTCAGGTTTTGCATCCCTCTTTTTCCCCATTTATCAGTTCTAGCAGGTCTTTTGGTGGAGTTTTTCAGGTTCTCTATATAGAGTATCATATCATCTGCAAATAGTCAAAGTTTTATTTCTTTACAAGTTTGGATATCTCTTACTTCTTTTTGTTGTCTGACTGCTGTGGCTAGGACTGTCAATACTATGTTGAATAAAAGTGGTGAGAGAGGACATCCCTGTCGTGTTCCTGATCTTAGGGGAAAAGCTCTCAGTTTTTCCCCCATTAAGGATGATGTTTTCTGTGGGTTTTTCATATATGGCTTTTATTATGTTGATGTATGTTCCCTCTAAACCTACTTTGTTAAGGGATTTTATCATGAATGGATGTTGTACTTTATCAAATGCTTTTTCTGCATCTATTGAAATCATATGATGCTTATCCTTTCTTGCACTGATGTGATGTATCACACTGACTGATTTGTGAATACTGAACTACCCTTGCACCCAGGAAGAATTGTTGGATTTGGATTGCTAGTATTTTATGGAGGATTCTTGCATGAATGTTCATCAAGAATACTGGCCTGTAGTTTTCTTTCTTTAGTGAGGTCTTTATCTGGTTTTAATACGAGGGAAATGCTGGCCTCATAGAATGAATTTGAAAGTTTTATTTCCTATTCAGTTTTGTTGAATTGTTTAAGAAGAATAGGTATTAATTCTTCTGTAATTGGCAAAATTCACCTGTGAAGCCCATCTGGTCCTGGAATTTTGTTTGTTAGGATTTTTTTGATTACAGATCCAATTTCTTGCTAGTTCTTGGTCTGTTCAAATTTTGTATTTCTTCCTGTTTCAGTTTTGGAAGTGCATATGTTTCTAGGAATTTATCCATTTCTTCTAGGTTGTCTAATGTATCGGCATATAGTTTTTTTACAATATTCTTATAATAGTTTGTATTTCTTTTTTGTTTTTTCTTTCTAATGTTTATTTTTTGAGAGAGACAGGCAGACAGAGAACACAAACAAGGGAGGGGCAGACATAGAACCAGAAGCAGGCACCAGGTTCTGAGCAGTCAGCACAAAGCATGATGAGGGGCTTGAACCCATGAACCACGAGATCATGAACTGAGGAGTAGGCAGATGCTTAACCGACTGAGCCACCCAGGTACCCCTAATAGTTTGTATTTCTATGGTATTGATTGTTACTTGAGTTATCTCAGTAATGCTACCTATCTCTTGTTATCAGCTGGATAATTCTGATTAGGTCACTCTTCCTCTAACGATCTTAGTTTCCTCATCTGTGAATAAAGTCTGTTGGGCTAATAATTAAAGTTATATTATGTTTTAAAGTATTGTGATTGAAATCCAAATGTCTCATACCTCCAGATATTGTGAACTAAAGTAACAAAAAGAAAAACTCTATATGCTTCCTTTCCCTCAATGTTCTGCCAGATTTATGGTACAAAGTCTACATTAAAAGAGGAATCTATTCTTTCTCTAAGAAAATAGCTTATTATCCAGGAACTGGCATAACTTAAGATATTTTCAAGCTTATATGTAACCACTGCACCTCAAGTACATGTGGGTTTCTAATAATATGGTCAAAATAAAAACACACATTAATATCCTATACATCAGTTCTGATAAAGGAATCCATTAAAGTCATATACGTACACATACATTTAAGCCACACAAATATAAGCCAAACCCACAAATAGTCCTATTAAATTTCACAGTCTTTTTGTTTTTTCAAAAAGTCATCTTTGAAAGTAAGTAACAAAATAGGCATTCAAATCATAAAACAATAAAAAAAATAGGGTAAATAAAATTACCAACACACTGGTCACATGAATTAGTTTACCACAAAAACTTTTAAGATAAGCTAGTTTCCTTAATGAACACACTAACTTCCAACAGCAATGAAATATAAAATGCTGTTTCTTAAGCACCTAGTGTGATCTCATTTCTGCTCATTATGATTCTACATATGGAAATCAACAGATATGATTTCCATGGTTTCTGAAATACTATTTCTTTTTTTCTATTGATTTTACATTTTATTTTCTCATAATATATTTCATGTGTTAGAAAGTACTAAGACTTAATAAAACAGTTTGAGACTTAAGGTGGTTTTTCTCAATAATTTTTATGAGGAGAGCTTACACATTGTCTTTTAGTTTTTCAGAAGTCATTAAATCTCAGAAAAGTATAAATGATTTCTAGAGTTTAACTAAGCTACTTCACGGTGTTGCTGCCTAGGCCCCCATGTTGTGCAGCCTGCAGAGGCTTTAAGTCACCATTTGTCCCCTAACGCAAGCACGTGCTCTACCCAGCAGCTGCAGAGTCACAAGAAAATGTAAGTTCCTGATATGAGTTCCCCCAACAACTCTTATGAATTCTACCAAACATACAAAGGAAACTTATTACCAATATTTGTCAAATGTTTCAAAAAATTTGAAAAGGAGAAAAATTCACTAACTCATTTTATGAGGCTAGCATTACCCTGATACCAAAGCCATAGACACTGCAAAAGAAAGAAACTACAGACCAATAAGCCTTATAAACACCGATATAAAAATCCTCAACAAAATAGTACCAAACAGATTTCAGCAGTATATTGAAGGAGTATACATCATGATCAAATGGGATTTATTCCTGGAATGCAAGGATGACTCAACAAACAAAAAACAATCAGTGTAATATACAACAGTAAAAGAATGAAAGGAAAAAACCCACAAGACCAACTCAATTGCTGCAGAAAAAGTATTTAACAAAATTCAACACATTTATGCAACAAAAACACCCAACAAAATAAAAACAGAAGGAAACTATTATATATATATGTATATATATAAAGAAACATAGCAAGAATAATACTTAAAGGTAAAAGTTTAAAAGTTTCTCTTCAAAGTTCAAGACCAAGGTAAAAATGCCCACTTGCACCACTTTTATTCAACATAGAACTCAAAGTTCTAGCCAGAGCTATTGTGCAAGAAAAAGACATGAAAGCCATTCAAATTGGAAAGAAGTGAAATTATTTATTTTTGCAAATATGATTTATAAGTAGAAAATACTAAAAATTACACACACACACACACACACACACACACAACCTCTTAGGATGAATAAATAAATTCAGGAAAGTATCAAAACATAAAATCAGTGCACAAAAATCAATGCCACTTCTATAGATGAACAAAAAGCAATCTGAAACAAAAATAATTCCATTTACAGTAGCATCAGAAAGAACAAAATATTTGGGAATTATCTTAACCAAGCAAGTTAAAGACATGTACGTAAAATAAAAACTACAAAATACTGCTGAATAGGAAGACTTAATATTATTAAAACGTCATTACTTCCTGAAGCAATATGTGTTCAAAGCAATTCCTACAAATCCAAATATTGTTTTTTTGCAGAAATAGAAAAACCCATTCTAAAATTCATAGGCAATCTCAAGGGACATTGGTCAAAATGAACTTGAACAGAGGAACAAAAACTGGAAGACACATACTTCCTGATTTCAAAACTTACTACCAATCTACAATAATCAAAACAGAATGGAATTGGCATAAGTACATATACAGAGACCAAAGGAAAAGAATGGAAAGCCCAGAAATAAATCCTCATATGTACGGATAAGTTGACAAGGATGCTAAGACCAATCGGCGGATAAAGAAAAGTCTTTTCAAGAAATGATGATAGAAAAATGGGATATCCACATACAAAAGCATGGCGTTGGACCCAAACCATAAACCTTACACAAAATTGAACTCAAATTGGATCAAAGACCTAGTTAACAATTATACTCTTAGAAGACTTGACACAAAAGATTCATAACACTGGATCTGGCAATGCTTTCTTGGACATGCCCAGCAAAAGTCCAAGTAACAACAACAACAAAACTGGACTCCATGAACATTTTTAAATTTTGTGCTTCAAAGGACAGTTCCAACAGGGTTTAAAAAAAAAAAAAAAAGCAACCCATAGAATGATATGGAATATTTGCAAAGCATTTATTTGAAAAGGAACTAACATCCAGAATATATGGAGAGCTCCTAAAATTCAAAAACAAAAGCAAACAACCTGCTTTGGATATGAGAAAGGACTGGAATAGACATTTTCCAAAGAAGATATATGAATGACCAGTAAGCATGTGAAAAAATGCTCAACACCACTAATCATTAGGGAAATGCAAATCACAACGATGATGAGATTATCTCACAGCCATTAGGACAGCCAGTATTCAAAAACATAAACAAAACAGACACATACACACACACACACACACACACACACACACAAGTGCTAGAAAGATGTAGAAAAATTTGAAGCCTTGTGCATTATAGGTGAAAATGTAAAAAGATACAGTGACTAAGGAATACAGTACTATGCTCCAATAAAATAAAAAATAGAATTGCTATATGATCCACAAATTCAACTTTTGGGTATAAACACAAAAGAATTGAGTTATCTGTGTATCCATGTGCACAGCAGCATTATTCACACCAGCTAAACCCTGGTAGAACTCAAGTGTCCGTCTTTGCATGAAAGGATGAACAAAATGTGGTGTAGAGGCATACTTCATTTTATTGTGCTTTGCTTCATTGTACTGCACAGATACTGAGTTTCTAAGAAACTAAGGTTTGTGCCATCCCTACATCAAGCCACTCTATAGGCACCAGTTTTCTAACAGCATTTGCACAGTTCATGTCTCGGTATCACATTTTGGGAATTCTCACAATATTTCAAACCTTTGCATTATTATTATTATATCTATGGTGATCTGTGATCACTGATTGTGACTCATTGAAGCTCAGATAATGGTTAACATGTTTTAGCAACAAAGTATTTGGTTAAGGTATGTTTTCTAGACCGAATGCTACTCACACTTAATAGACTATAGTATGGCATGAGCATAACTTTTATATATACTGGGAAATGAAAAAAATCACTTGACTCGCGTTATTGCAAAATTCACTTTCTTACGTTGGTCTGGAACTGAACCTGCAGTATCTCTGAGGTATGCTTGTAGACACACAATTGATTATTATTATTATTCAGCTTTGAAAAGGTGGAAAATTGCACAATATATGCTACAACACGAATGAACCTGGAAGACATAATGCTAATGAAATTAGCCAGTCATAAAAGATAAACACTGTAGCATTTCTACTCATAGGAGAAACCTAGAGTAGTCAAAATCATAACAGAAAACATAATTAATAGTAATTGCCAGGGGCTGGGGGAAGAGAAAAATGAAAGCTTAGTGGTTAATGGGTAAAGAGATTTGCTTTTACAAAATGAAGAGTTACGTGGATAGATGATGGTAATGGCTGCACAACAATGTGAAAGTATTCAGTCCCACTGAACTGTACACCTAAAAATAGTTAAGATGGTTAAATTTTTTTGTTATGTGTATTTACCACATACAAATAATTTTAAAGGATTTAAGGAAAACATAAGAAATGGAAAAAATTTTTACATATTACAAAGATGTTGATTATCAGAAAGTTAATTGAAAAAATCAATACAATTTCAACAGGAACTAATATAAATTTTAAACTACTCTGGAAGAGAAAAGGCATAAAACTAGCTAAGAAATTTTGCAATAAAACAATAAGGAGGGTAATACCTAACACTATACTTTAAAAAGCTTAAATTCAGGAAATGACAAAAATTTTGTAGTAAGTTTACATAGCATTAAACACCTCTTCTCTGTGGCACATATGAAATTTTACGTGATATGTAAAGCATTTATTTAATGGCTGTCTTAACTACGAAGGTCTTCCTAGTTTGTAAGATAATGCTTGATACACAGTAGGTATTCAAGATCTATTTGCTCAATGAATGAACAAATGAATGAAATAGAGTACAGCAACACCATCATTTATATATAAGAATAATACATAAATTCTCAAGTCAATGAGGGAAGAATGCATTATTCCACTGTTGATACTAATAAACTAACTAGCAATGTGGGATAAAAATTTTAGCCCTCAATGTTATCTCACATATAAAAATATCTTCAGATTGCTAGAAGCTAAATGGCAATGTACAAATATGGGTAAAGAACAAAATCTAATTCTGTTCTTAACTCTTCACTTTTCAACTATTATAATATAGCTAAACATACAGAACAAATATTATTCCCAAGAAGCAATGTGAAAGAGAGAAGACTAAGTAAATTACAGCTTTAGTTAAGTATTATTTCATTGTAATTACAGTGACCAGACACTTTAGGACGGCGGGAACAATGACATTTTAGGATGGTGGGAACAATGTTGTCTCTATTTTCCACCCCAGATACTAGCAGTTCCAAATATCCTCTAAAATTGGATCTCTATATACTATGGAAGCAGTCCAAACTGAGAGGTAGGAAGTTTTGTCTCTTTAGATTGTTGGCAAAGCTCTCATTAACTTTGATACACAGATTGAAAGATAGTAGGCTTTTTTCAATTCCATTTACCCACTTAAAACTGTCGCGGAACAAGACTTCAAATGTCCCCAAGTCTGAATCTATGACACTGTAACAAGAGCATAAGCAGGTCATGGATTTCACCTACTTTAAATGTTTTACTTAATACCTGAGGGCCTAGTCCAAAGCCCAGCCAAGGAAATGAGTGCCAGGATGGCATAGAAAAAGAGGTTTCTTCTTCCTTTCTTAAATTTCTCTTTGCTGGACCTTTCCTGAGACCAATCATATTACATAGGAAATTATTTGAAATACGGTGTGTTAAATTTTGATTGAAACTTTTACTAATAATTCTACAAAGACCTAGCAGATAAACACTGATTTTTTTTTTTTTTTTGGTGATTGTCCACGGGAAAAAACAAATCCAAATATACCAGTGTGCTTTGCTCTAGAAAAATCTGATGGAAAATGATCCCCCTGAATTCATAAAAATAAATATTAAGGTCAAATGTAAACCAGTCCACCTGAATTCAAAAAAAGTAAGCATAGGAAGTCATTTCGTTTTTATTTATTAATTTCTTTTTATTTATTAATTTATTTTTATTTAAATCCAAATTAGTTAACATATGGTGCAATAATTAGTTCAGGAATAGAATTCAGTGGTTCATCGCTTACTTATAACACCCAATGCTCATCCCAACACGTATCCTCCTGAGTGCCCCACATCCATTAAACCAGTCCCTCCCAACCAACCCCAGTTTAAACTCCCAGTTTATTCTCTGTATTTAAGATTCTCTTTTGGCTTGTCTCCCTCTCTGCTTTTATACTATTTTTGAGGAAGTCATTTTATTTTTCAAATGATTACATGCCTTATATTATTATTATATATAACTGCAAGCTGATCTAAATGATCATTTCTATATCTTTTTTTTATGTGAGCATAGTGGACACCCAATGTCAAATTAGTTTCAGGTGTACAACACGCTGATTCCATAAGTTTATACGATATGCTATGCTCACCACAAGTATAGCAACCAATTGTCACTATGCAACACTATTATAATACCATTGACTACATTCCTCATGCTGTGCCTTTTATTTCTACGACTTATTAATTCTGTAACTGGAGACCTGTATCTCCCATTCTCTGGCAATCATTTGGCTCAGGTCATGAACCATGAGATCATGATCCTCTTCCCTTACTTTTGTCCCCTCTGGCAACCGTCAGTTTGTTCTCTATATTTATGGGCCTGATTCTGCATTTGTTTGTTTATCCATTTTTTTTATATTCCACATGAGTGACATCATATGGTATTTGTCTTTCTCAGTCTGACTTATTTCCCTTAGCATATTGCCTTCTAGGTCCATCCAAAAAGAATAATAAGATCTCATTCTTTTTATGGCTGAGTAATATTCCATTAAAATTTTTTTAATGTTTACTTATTTTGAGAGAGAAAGAGAGTGAGTCGGAGAAGGGAAGAGAGAGAGGGAGACACAGAATCTAGGCTCTGAAGACACATTAAGCAGGCTCCAGGCTCTGAACTGTCACCAGAGTCTGATTAAGAACTTGAACCCATGAACCATGAGATCATGACCTGAGCCAAAGATGGATGCTTACCCAGCTGAGCCACCCAGTCACCTCAGTAATATCCCATTTTATGTATATATACCACATCTTCTTTACTCATTCATATCTACTGATAGGCACTTGGGTAGCTTTCCTACCTTGGCTATTGTAAATAATGCTGCAATAAATATAGGGCTGCATATATCTTTTTGAATTTGTGTTTTCATTTTCTCTGGGTAAATACCCAGTAATAGAATTACAGAATCATATGAAATTTCCATTTTCAATGTTTTGAGATAACTCCATACTACTTTTCATAGTGGCTGACCAATTTACATTCTCACCAACAGTTCATGAGGATTCCTGTTTCTCCAAATCCTTACCAGTTGTTATTTTGTGTCTTTTTGATACAAGCCAATCTGACAGGTGTAAGGTGATATTTCATTAAGGCTTTGATTTGCATTTCCCTGGTGATTAATAATGCTGACCGATCTTCCTACGTGCTGAGAAAGTAAAACCAAGCTAGAGGTATCACAATCTCAGATTTCAAGATATATCACAAAGCTGCAGTAATCAAAATAGTATGACACTAGTGCAAACACAGACACATAGATCCATAAACCAGAACCGAGAGCCCAGAAATAAACCCATGCTTCCACGTTCAGTTAACCCATGACAAAGAAGGCAAGAATATACAATGGGGAAAAGAGAGCCTCTTCAAGAAGAGGTGCTGGGAAAATTGGTCATCTGTATGTAAAAGAATGACACTGGACCATTCTATCCCACCACACACAAAAACAAACTCAAAGTGATTTAAAGACCTAAATGTGAGACCTAAAACTCTAAAGATCCTAAACGATTGTTTAGACGGCAGTAACTTCTCTGACACTGGTCACAGCAATATTTTTCTAGCTAAAGCTCCTAAAGCATGGGAAACAAAAGCAAAAATAAACTAGTGGGACTGCCTAAAAATAAAAGGCTTTGGCAACACAGAAGTAACCATCACCAAAAGAACAAGGCAACCTACTGAATGGGAGAAGGTATTTGTAAATGATATATCTGATAAGTGGTTAATACTCAAAACATAAAAAAACCAAGCCAACACACAAGAAACAACCAGTCTGGTCAAAAAATAGGCAGAGGCCTTGAATAGACATTTTTGCCAAGAAGACATACAGATGGCCAACAGACAAATGATTCTTACAGAAATCTTCTTTACTTTGCAAAATGACTCAACACTGATGATTAGAGAAGTATTAGTCTAGACATTAATAGAACTCTAACAATAATAGAAATGATATAATTCAAATCTCACAGAAAACATAAAAATGATATTACTATTACTTCCCACTACAGAAGGAGAACTAGACTTACAGAGGTCATATAGCTCATACAAAAGACACAAAAAGGTGTTAGAATCTAGGTCTTTCTGACTCCACACCCTGAGGGGCTCTTAGCCAGTACAAACATCACATCCCATGTGAGGAAGAAGGGCTGAGGAGAAGAGTAATCTCATGAGAGTAAATACAAGTGTGCACAACTAATACTTACAATAGCCTGGTTAGGAGGCTGGGATTGAGGAGGCAATATCAAAGTTATGAACTTGAAGGATGAATGACTTCACACAACATTCTTTTCTTCTTGCTCATACCACTTGTTCAGATATTCGACCCATATATTTAAGTGTCCTGCAGTCCTAACCTCAAAAAGTGTTTTGAAATGTGAATTAAGGGGGTCTTTTTCTTCCACAGTGGAATTCTGTTTTTCAAATACAGAATATTCAGACAAGAAGAGAGGATCACCATGAAAACCTGAATTCCTGATCATCTTACATATTTGAATCATTCTGATTTTGAAAATAAACTGCACCACACACTTGAACACAATGCAGATTCACTCCTGCATGATAGGAGGGCGACAAGTCCTCTGCCGTTCCCCAAAACACTAGAAAGCATAACCAAACAGTTGGAAACAACCATTTCAGCATTCAGAAAATCACCCACAGGCTTACAACAAACTGAGAAACGGTTTCTGACAAAAACCACTAAACTTTCATAAGAACAGCATCAATCGCCACAGCGATTCCTCCAGGGGCTTCTGACAAACCCCGGGCTCTATATGTGCAGTAACTCAATGAGGGCAAGGCCTCATGTGACGACTGAAGTTTTGTGGCTGCTGTCGAAGAGGGGTTTGCTTCATTTAAAAATGTCAGTTCAGGGGCACCTAGGTGACTCAGTCAGTTGAGTGTCCAGCTTCGGCTCAGGTCATGATCTCACGGTTCGTGGGTTTGAGCCTTGCGTCAAGCTCTGTGCTGACAGACAGCTCGGAGCCTGGAGCCTGCTAGGTAATTCTGGGAGGTGAGACAGCCACGTGGGCCAGGCGAGATCACCGGACATCCTGCACTGATTGAGGTTGGTTGATATATGCTAAGCAGACACTGCAGTGGGTGCAAGCCACTCTTACATTCTTAGAAAACAGAACCTGAGCTAACACACGGAGGAGATACAACAGAGCACGGTGAAAAATAAGAGCCAGGAGAAATGTAAAACAGCCTAAACACTGAATACAATTTCCAAATCAGCACAGATCTGGAACCGGACAGAGGAAGCCTTACTGGTTCCAACTCTATGGAGTAACTGATTGAAGGGGAAACTAAGCAGAAACAGAAGACAACACCTAAGAAACTAGGTTTAAACATAAAGACAGTTAAAAAATACAAAAACCTAAAACATGAAACAGAGACACCTGGAGCTACACAGTTTGGGGATTAGACTAGATAACTAGCAAACATACAAAGAGAACAGCTCTCAAGGGAGAAAAAAAAATACCAGAATCTCGAATTATTATCTAAAATTTCCATAGTTCAACATAAAGAAATTGTGAGACATATATAGGAACACAAAAGTGTTTCTTATTTGGGAAAAAGAGGGTCAACTGAAACAACTTCTGAATGTCCTTTTATGGTGGATTTAACAGATAAAGACAACAAAGCACCTATTATAAATTAATTCAAAAAACTAAACATGTTCTACCAACTTCACACACCTAAAGTATGACATCAGTGGTTTACTGAATGGACTATCATAAATATATTTAAAAAACAATCAAAATCCTGGAGTTAAAACATATAGTAACTGAAAAGAATAATTCACTAGCAGAGTTCAGTAGCAAATCTGAGCTGTCAAAATACAGAATCAGTGAATTTGAACTCAAATCTATAGAAACTATCCATTCTAAAACAGAAAGAAAAACAATAACTAAAATAAAATTAAAAGACGGGGCACCTGAGTGGCTTAGTTGGTTGAGCATCGGACTTCAGCTCAGATGATCTCGTGGTCCATGAGTTCAACCCCGATACCAGACTCTGTGCTACAGCTCAGAGCCTGGAGCCTGCTTTGGATTTTGTGTCTCCCTTTCTCTCTGTTTCTCCCCTGCTCACACTTTGTCTCTCTCTCAAAAATAAAGATAAATTAATTAATTAACTAATTAATTAAAAGAACTTCAGATAACATCAAGTACACCAATGTAAGTGGAAACAGAGTCCCAGAAAACTTGAAGGAAAAGGGGAAGACAAAAATATTCAGTTATGACTGGCTGATGAAAAAAAAAAAAGCAACATTAGTCAACCCATCCAGTCTCAACAAACTCCAAACAGAATAAACACAAAGACATCAAGACATGTTATATGTCCCCCCAAAAGAGAGAAAAATTATAAAAGCTCCAAAAGTAAAATGACTGGTCCCACATAGAGAATCACAATAAGACTAGCAGGTGGTAACTTCTCATTAGAGAGAGAGACAGAGAAAGAGAGAACAACAAAGGCAAGAAGCAATGGAATTCCATGTGCAAAGTGCTGAAGGAAAAAAAAATTACCAACCAAGAAATCTATATCCAGCAAAACCATTTTTCATAAAAACATTCCCAGGTAAGTAAAGGCTGAGAGAAGATGTTCTAGAAGACCTACCTTATAACAAACACTAAAGCAAATCTTTCAGACTGAAAGGAAAGTGACATGATCAACAAGGGGGCCTACATCAAATTCATGAGAATGAGAGAAAAATTTGCAAACGCTGTATCATATAAAAGATTAATATCCAAAGTGTAAAAAGAACTCCTACAACTCTGAATAACAAAAATAAATCTGACTTAAAAATGGGCAGAGGATCTGAAGAGGGGTTATACAAAAGAGGACATCTGCATGGCCAACAGGTATACAAAAAGATGCTCAACATTAGTAATCCTTAGGGAAATGCAAATCAAAAGCATAATGAGGCAGCGCTTCACACCTGTTAAAATGGCTACTATCAAGAACATAAGAGATAAGTGTTGGTGAGGGTGTGGAGGAAGGAAAATCTTAAGTTTTTTTAAAGTTAAAACTGATGCTGGGAACATAAATTGGCGTGGCACTATGGAAAACAGTGGAAACGTTACCCAAATGATTAAAAATAGAACCAAGAGAAGTCCTAGAGACCAAATGCATAGCACAGTGATTATAGGCAACAATACTGTATCACAGACTTCCAGTGGCTAAGAAACTAGATCTTAATTGTCCTTACCATAAAAAAGAAATAATAACTGTGTGAAGTGACAGAGGCATTAGCCAATACTACAATGATAACCATATTCCCATATGTAAATTTATCAAAGCAATACACTATATGCCTTAAGCATACACAATGTGTCAATTATGTCACAATAAAAATGTATTTTAATTTTCATTGTTTGTATATTAAAAACATATTAACATAATTTATTGTAATACATTTAATGATATAATTTTACTTACCATGAATAGAAAATATGGGAAGTGACATAAAACAGTAACTCAAATCTAGCAAGAGAGTGCTGAAAATGATAAATATGTGGGTGAATATGAAAGATCTTATGAATGTACTGTTCTCATTCTCTTCTTTAAAAGTCAGAAGATTATAAAAAACCAATAATTACAATACTGCATACTAAGTTTATAGTAATGTAATTTATATGGCAAGAGAATGAGGGAGAGAAAAAAAGGATATTCAGGCATACCTTGGAGATATTGAGGGTTCAGTTCCAGACCAGTGCAATGAAGTGAATGTTGCAAGCACAAGTCAAATGAATTTTTTGGTTTCCCAGTACAGACAAAAGTTATGTTTGCACTATACTATAATCTATGAAGTATGAAACAGCATTATGTCCTAAAAACTGTAAATACCTTATTTAAAAATACTTTATTGCTGGGAACCTAGGTGGCTCAGTCAGTTAAGCATCCAACTCCTGATTTCAGCTCAGGTCATGATCTTGCAATTTGCGGGATCAAGCCCAAAATCAGGCTCTGCACTGAGAGCATGGAGCCTGCTTGGGATTCTCTTTTCCCTCTCTCTCTCTGCCCTTCCCCAGTTTTTTTTTCTCTCTCTGTTTCTCTTTAAGTAAATAAATAAATACCTTTAAAAAAATACTTCATTGTTAAAAATGCCAACCCTCATCTGACCCTTCAATGAGTTGTAGTAACTGATCGCAGATTGCCAAAACAAATATAACAGTGATGAAAAAGTTTGAAATACTGCAATAATTACCAAAATGTGACACAGAGATATGAGTGAGCAAATGCCGTTAAAAAAAAATGGCACCAACAGACCTGCCTGACACAGTGGTTGCCGCAAACCTTCAATTCGTTAAAAACGCATTATCTACAAAACCCAATAAAGTGAAGTGCACTGAAACAAGGAAGGTCTGTGTATTAGAATAAAGTTTCTATATTTTATTAGAATTAAAGTAGTATTATTCTGAAATAAATTTTAATGAGATGCATACTGCAACTCCCAGAACCACCACAAAAACTATTTTTTTAAAAAACAGAAAATGAACAGAGAAGCTAAAATGGTGAACTAAATGAATATTTATTTCACGGAAAGGAAGACAGTAAGGAGACATGGAGCAAGAAAAAAAAAAAGACACAAGACAGAGAAGAAATAGCAAAATAGCAGCTGTAATCCCACCACAACGATACTTACATTCAGTGTGAAAATGTTAAGCACTCAACTCACAAGACATCAGCAATAAAAGATAAAATGGATAAATTTGATGTGATTAAATGGAAAACTTTTGCGTTTCAAAAGACAACATCAAGAGAATGGAAAGAAAATTCATGGATGGAAAATATTTATAAATCACATCTGATGGACTTGTATTCAGAATACATAAGGAACTCTTAAAACAGAATAAGAAAATGGGCAATCCAATTAAAAATGGGCACAGGATTTGAACAGACATTTCTCCAAAGAAGATATACTAATGGACAATAAGATAATAAAATTATGTCCAATATCATTCATCACTAAGGAAATTCAAAACAAACCTGTAATGAGATATGACTCTACATTTAGTAGGTTGGCATAATCAGCAACACACACAAATGACAAGGGCTGATAGGGAAAAAAAGTGGAATCCTCTATATTTCTGGCATGGACATAAAATGATACAGCTACTTTAGAAAAACACTTCTACATTTTCTTACGAAGTTAAGCCTAACCGTACCATACAACCCAGCAATGCCTTCCAAGGAACCCATCCGAGAGAGCAGAGGGCGTATGTCCACTCAAAGAAATGTGTGCAGATAGTCCATACCAGCATTGTTCAGAAGGGCCAAAAAGGGAACATAATCCAAATGTGCATCAACTGGTAAATGGGGGAAAAAAATGATGTTCATACAAGGGAATACTAATTAGCAATGAAAATGAAGGAACTATTGATCCACGCTACAATGTAAATCAATGTCAAAAACATGCGGAATGAAAGCAGCCAGATGAAAAATACCGCATGTATGTGATTCCATGATGGAAACATTTCTCGAAATATCAAGAAAAGGCAAAATTATAGAGATAGAAAGGAGATGAACAGGGCTGGGAATATGCCTGCAAACAGGATCAAAACAAGTTTAAAGGGGATGGGAACTGTTTAGAACCGGACTGTAGTGACAGGTATTCATGCCTACAAGTTTATGTAAAAAATCACCTTACACTTAAAATAAAAACTTTTACACTATGCAAAATATACTCCAATAAAGCAGAAAAAAACTAAATAGAAAATTCTGTACAGTGTACTTTCACTGTGACATTAAGTTCAATGCTAGTGCCCAAGAATAACATTCCACCTAGAGACTGACATAGTTGGGCACTGTCATCATCTTCTGAAATTTTAGAAGAAAAAACCTCGCTATCTACAGTATTTAAATACAGTGCTTGTGAAATGTCCTCCATTTTCAACCAGATTGTTTTTAAATCCATATCCAATCAAGATGAAGGACTCTATTTTTATTATATTATTATTATAAACTAGGGATCAAAGGTAAAATTTAACAATTTAAAACATATTATTTGGGGAAATAACACTTAACTATGGCATTGAGAAGTCTGATAAATTGCCTACGGTCATCAAACTAGTAAGTGGCCACACCAAAAGTAGAACCAAGTCAGTCTGGCTCCAGAGACTGTGTTCTTAACCACGACATTATACTGCTGAGCTATTTAAAATATTTTTTTCTGGTCGTAGAAAATAAAGGGACATGAAGTTAAGTGAAACAATGAATGATTAAAGCTGAACAACTCATCAACACTGAACCCATGCGCTCAGTTCTGCTCCGTGTTCCGACCCTCTTTCCTTCATTTCCCTAATATTTGTTGAACATCTGGTATGTGTGCTAGACCCCCAATGGGCAATAAGAAATACAAAATCTCCCAGCACAGAAGGCTTAGACTTCAATGAGGCCATAAACTGGAAAGAGTTATGAGACAGTACACTTGTTGCTGTGGAAGGGATGTCCACAGAGTGGACGGGACTGCAACAGACAGACACACTCCAGGCATCTCTAGCAACTCAGGCGAGAATCCGGGCACCCAGAGTGGCTGCAGTCTGTGACATCAGGGGCGGGGAGGGCTGGAGTGTGAGGAGAGTTCTGCGCAAGCAAATGGCCTGATCACTTTGTCACTCTGGCAGCAGCACAAAGGAAGGATGAACTGGGGCAAAGGAGGCAGACGGAACACCCTAGTACCAGGGACAGAGAGAGAGGCAGAAAACAGAGGGAATTCAATTCCACTAAGGTAAGACTAAAGATAAAAAATTAAGGCCTCGACTGAGACAACTGGAGTAAAGGAAAGAGGAAAGAAGATGCAAGAAATAGTGTCAAGTAGCTAGCAGTTATGCACTTATACTGTTTTAATAAAGAAATTTATCATTATACAGAATATTAAGCAATAATCTTAAGCTAACTTTCTACCATCTAGTCCCACAGAAAAGTAAGGCATTATTTTCTTATAGCAACTGAATTACAGACATAGGCCTAAATCATCTATAAACAGTTAAATCTTTATACCTACAGTGATGCCAAAATAGAGAAAAAATCATAAAAACATATATTTTTACATTTTTAATTATTCTAGAAAAAGCAATTTGTAAATAGAGGTTACAGGAAAGCCTTTAAATTTTAACAAATATTCTCTTCCCAACATGCATTCACCTAACCCTCCCCCAAAGCTGGGGTGCTGGGGTGACTCAGCCAGTTGAGCATCTTAATCTCGGGTCATGAGTTCAAGCCCCACCTTGGGCTCTGTGCTGGGTGTGGAGTCTTCTTTAAAAAAAAAAAAAAAAGAAAAGAAAAGAAAAGAAAACAACTCCCCCAAACCCTATTAAGTTGAATATTATAATCTCTATTTTATATATGAGGAAATCAAGGCTCTGAGAGGATAAGTAATGTGCCCAAAGTCACTAGATGGTACAGTTAATTCTGCTATAACACTAATTTTGCAAATGAAAATGTATTCCAATGCAACTGATAAATTAGGGAACAATGTGAATAGAACTCAGATTTCATCCACAAAAACCATCAGGTGAATGCAAAACACTGCACCCCACTGAACCAGACACACAGCACACAAATGGCACACACTTCAAAACCTCTCCCAGCCATCTCTCAGTTCACCATGCGAGGTGTGACCCCCAGCCGTTCACATCTGGTGTTACAACTTTCTGTCAGATTTCAGTAAGCCTGCTTGCATCACTCCACAAAAACTCACAATCTTGCAATGCTTTCCATACCCACTCCCATAAGGGAATAATAGATTCGGAACTATAAAGTACCGAATATACTACAGTATTTGTTAACCACTTAACATTTATGATCATTTTTAAAAATGTCACTAACAAGTTTTTGAATGTTAAGCCATAATATCCTTTTTCCATAAATCCTACTGTTTTCATTGTGTATTTTTGCATAGCATGGTGACTTTTTAGCAACAAATGCTTGCAGGGACAGCAAGCCATTGTGGAGGGATATCCCAGTTTGGGCATTTCAGAGCCAACAAGTTCTAGGGTCTCACAGCTTTATGTATGTACCTATCCCAAACTGCTAGCACACAGTGTGCTTTTTGAACATCTTAAGTTTCCAGTTCTCTTGTATGTGAATTAGTGTGACTATGTATATTCATCCACCTACTGTTTCAGCCCAAAGACTTAGAATCAACTCTGACTGACTTCTTTTTATGTTCCACATCTGATCTGTTAGAAAATCCTGCCGACTACCTTCAAAATATTTCTACAATTCAATCCCTTTTCACATCTCCAACTGCTGCTGCCCTAATCCAAGCTGCCATCATCTCTAGTGAGTTACTAGAGTAGTAGCCTCCAATCTGATTTCTCTGCTTACACCTTATACCTTTGTCTCATCTAATGTCTTTTCCTCTATACAGCAGCTAGAGCAAGTCTTTTAAATCTAATCATGTCCCTCTCCTAATTAAAAGTCCTCCAATTAAAATATATACACACATTTAAATAAAATCACAACTTCTGGCCATAGCCTGCCAGGTCTGGCTTCTTTGCCCTTATCTACCATATTCCTCATACCCTTACCAAACAGCCTGTGCACTGTTTCTTAAACAGACCAAATATGTTCCCAACTAATGGCTTTAACATTCACTATTTCCTCAGAAAGGAAATTATGCCTCCATAAAATAGCATAATTTTACTCAAATCTCTGCTCAAACATCATGTGTCAGATTGGGCTGCCATATTGAAAATACCAGTTTCCATCATAATATATCCCCTAACTTTGTTTATTTTGCCTCCATAAGACTTATCACTATCAGACATATCACCTATTGATTTGTTTATGTCTGCCTCTGCCATTAGAACATAAGCTTCATGAAGACAGAATTTTTATCTTGTTCACTACTGCACCCCCGGTAGATATTAGCTCTTAATAGAAACATTAATGGAAAAACAGGAATTAATCACTGTAAGGGCAAAAGACATTAGGCTATATTTCTCATATTCACTCAATAACTTTCAATAAAAAAGTAAAATGAATAATCAGACAATGGAAAAAACTGATGACTACACCTACATAGAAACTATATTATTAAATATTACATGGAAAATGACTGTGCATATTTGTGTTACTAAAGACAGGTCAAAATTATTGCTCAACATTCACAAAGCACTATATTGTTTGAGTTGCCAAGTCAATAGTTCCATAATTAAAATAGATTTTTAAAGTTCACTCATCCCATTAGGTTTAGTTTTTTCTTACTAATATAAGATGGGGATTTTTCTACAACCCCACCCTGTCTAACCATGTATTTCCATGAATCACCCTCTGCCATACAAAATGTACTCATACAATTACTTATAAACATGAAAATCCTTTATATGGTTCATCTATTTGTTCTCTGTTGACAGAATATGGAAGAGTGCATCTGTCATATAATTTAAATTTCTAGAAAAATTCACTCAGACATCTTCATATTTAGAATCATCTCAGGAAAACAGACATTTTATTTTGAGAAATAGTGCAGAAGGGAGAAAAAGAAGACTTTAAAGATAATCTATCCCAGTGATTTAAAGCTGTTTTTCTTTTCTTTAAGCAGCTGGCATTTTGTCCTTAAAGTCTTACATGAAAAACCAATATATAAAACTTAAATTGATCTATTTTAGGCATGAGGGTTGAGAGGGAAATGGTGGGTCTACAAAGAAGAGGGATCCTGAAATCCTGATGGTTTATCCCTCTAGGATTTCAATATCTGTCCCATTTACTATGACTATTTCTAAAAAACTCCAAAGAGGAAAATACCCCTTCTGGCTAAAGTGCTACTTCAGAGTAAGACAAGAAAATGGAGGCTCAAAGATGCCTCTAGGAGTTGACTGTCCTCAGTTAAAGGTGAACATGAAACTGAATATAGTCAGTTGCGTAAGAACATTGTGTGCAATTTATAAAACAAATCCTACTTCCTGAACAAAAGCATTTTCTGGGCTGAGAAGTAATTTTTGGTACCTTATTTAAAGAAAAATCAAATGCGAGTTTTTATTTCACATTTCTGGAGACAAATTCACCATGTTAATACATTCTAGTGACAATATATCCCGTTTTCTCTATGTCCATCTATACTTGTAAACTATGTCCTATAAAAGTGATCATTGTAGCTATAACACATTTGAAAATGGTACCTAATGTGTTAATCTATCGCTCTTGGAGTTCTGAGAGATTAATTGTAAATAAACATAATGGCTCTAAATTGACTATCTTCACAGCCAGTTTTTCTGGTAATATTTTGTTATACGAGAGACCTCTATATGATAGGCCTCTATGCTCAAACACAAAACAAAGTAGGGAAAAGCATACTTAACAATAAAATTAGGGTAAACATTATGTATAAATACATGGGTAATGGAAAGGGAAATACAAAAGATTATAAATTATGTTTAATAGCTTTATCAATAACTCAATTAAATTGAATTGAGTTATAAGGGCTGTTTTTTTTAAGTTGTTCGGGGCACTTGGGTGGCTCAATCTGTTGAGCGTTCCACTCCTGGTTTCAACGCAGGTCATGGTTCGTGGGTTTGAGACCGCATCGGGCTCGCACGGACAGTGCGGAGGCTGCTTGCAATTCTCTCTTTCTCTTTCCCTCTCTCTCTGCCCCTTCCCTTCTCTTTCTCTCTCAATAAACTTAAAGAAAAGAAAAAAAGTCTTTCAAATAATCACAAAAGTAATCATTTTGACTAGCAAATCATTTTGCTCTTGCCAAGATATCTGCGTTCAAACATCTAATATTTTTAGATCAAACTACCTGTGATGTATTTTATTTTAACGTGTTTGGGCACATATGGCCTTAGAAACTTTATCTCAATTTTTAAAGTAGAGGCTTTAGCTTTAGTTTACAATGAAATGGCTTAAAAGCTGAGGAAAATGCTGTGTTTTTCAGCATTATTTGATTCAAACTGTGTTAAAAGACATCTGTTTAGTAACTCAATAGCACTTCTAAAAGCAAAGTCTCAAAGTACATACTGTAGAATTCTTAATCCTCAATGCTTACAGTCACCACCATCTATTCTTGCATCAGAATAATAATAACAGTGCTGACAATCTGTGTTTTCTATGACGCAAGCCATGTAAAGATACAAGTGGAAACAGAACTACGGTCTACTCAAAAATCACGAAAAAGATGGAGTCTAACCTGAGGAAGAACTCCTTTCCTAGCTTGAAGCTAACTTCAGATGAAGAAAAATCCTAATGCTTAACAGCTTGTGTTTGTCTACTTGGTTCAAGTCACAGGCAGCTTGGTATCCGTATTATTCATTCATTCGGAGAATTACGTCACACCCATTATATAGCCAGGATTATGGAATTGTTAGAACAACAATGGTCTCTGCCTTCACAGAGATCAGAAGGAGCTCACAGTAAAAATGATTTTTAAGTTCTTTTTTTAATGCATTTGGGCACATCGCATCCAGCCATCGGAACTGACGTTCGAAACTATGAGGGAAGATAATCCTTTCACTACAGGCAAATTTCATCTTAAGTATGTGACTTTTAACAGATATTGTAAAAACTCATCTTACTTTCACGTGTGAAGTTATTATTAAAAAAAAAAAAAAGACTGAAAAGCTGGAGGATGATGCTTAATGAATGACCAATGAAGGAATGACTGAACAGTGAGGAAATGAAAAAGAGAGCTTTCAAGACTTTTATTGGGATTAAGAAGAGAAGTTCCACCAAAAGGCCTGTACAAGGATCGTGAATACATGCCTTCTGGGAAGACAGCAGATTCAGATCTGCAGTTTTCAGAGAGTGTAATGCTGATGATCTTAGAGAGAAGGAAGGCAGGTCAGCGATGGATACCACACTGAAGTCACTGTGGAACAAGTAGAAACTACAGTTAGACACTTACTGAGCTGGTAAGGAACTTGACCAAGCTGAGACTTCCTATTATGGACAGGCTGAACCATAAGTTCTCGCCCATCTAAACAAGTGAATGAGAATGTCGCTTTTAATGAGTAAGAGCAAAGTGAGGAGAAAATCAAAGGGCTAAGAGGCAAGACTGGGAAGACCTCAGGGCTTCTGTGTTGAGGACATGAAACCCACGGGTCAGGGCGATGGCACTAGGTCCTAGGAGAAGGCCTCCTGCTGAAGAGACAGGAAGTTCTTTTGTATCTGCATGATAGAGCATTCCACCCACAAACCAGCCATTTTCGTTTCTGATATACACATTACAGAAACACTCACCTTACCTTCAAATACAATAACTTCAATCTTAAATAATGCACTTGTAACTGCTCAGCATGACCCATCTATGCTCTATGTAAAACTACAAGCATAAAAACAAACAACAACAACAAAGAAAACAGATGGTCACAAAATGCCCAATAGAACGGATTCCATGGCTAATAATTATGCTACCGCACTCACTGCATCTAAAGACACAGCTCATTTTGCATACATAACTTGTTTCCCTCAGTATCAGAGACTCACAAAGCCAAAGAAACCCACATCCTAAGCCACAGAATGGAGCCACCTGGTCTTGTCCTTATCACATGATGACAAAATGACTCCAATCCCTTAATGTCATGCAGACATCCTCAACATTTGTATAGTGTTTTTTAACTAACAAAACTGTTGCATCCTTCCTGAGTTGTAGAATGGTCAAAAGGTTCAATGCAAACATTTCTTCGGATAACCTTTGATGCCACATTTAAAGGCACAGACTGAATGACTGGTATAAATTTCACAATGCTTCCTTCCTTTTTCTCTCCCTTTTCTGTTCTGCTACTCATATGATCAAATATGATTTCAAAAAGTTTCTAGGATCATTGCTTCTAAACATCTTTAAATTAATGCAGCTTTGCACAATTTATCTGTCAATCTAGGGAAAACGTGAACAATTTTATGAGCACAACAAGAAATAAGATTTTATTTTAAATACTCCAATTCCATGCTAGTATATTATCAATAAGAATGAGACAACACATGCAACCAAAGTACCTGGGCCTTCTCTTAAAATACATATATTTTAGAATAATGAAATATTTTCTTTACTTTTAATCAAAAACAATTTGGAATAACTAACTTGAAGGGTAACTTATAATATTTACAGTTAAAAACATGAGTAATTTTTAATATCACAGTTTCTATGGTACTAGTAAAGAAGGATGTGGGATTCTAATAATCTAGGTAAAGTCAGGGTACATGTGTAGAAAATTTAACAGACACCACCACTCCTCTACTGATCTGATCAGAAAAAAGTAAAGGAATGCCACTTTCAATAATTTTAAATGAAAATGTAGTTATCTGGAATTAATGTTTCATTGGAAAAAAATAGCATTTTTAAAGTATCACCTCACTTGATTCTCAAAAGCACACTATGAGACAGACAAGACAGGGTTACGTCTTCTTCATTCCAAGGTGTTACATGGCTCCTTAAAGTAATGTGGTTTCAGTGGCCAACTTCAGAACTGTCTTCTTTAAACTCTCTATTGACAAAAAAAATTTCTTAGTGTTTATTTATTTTTGAGGAAGAGACAGAGTGAGTGGGGGAAGGGCAGAGAGAGAGAGAGACAGAGACAGAGGGAGAGAGAGAGAATCTGAAGCAGGCTCCAGGCTCCCAGCTGTCAGCACAGAGCCCGATGCAGGACCTGAACCCATGAACTGTGAGGTCATGACCGGAGCCAAAGTCAGATGCTTAAGTGACTGAGACATCCAGGGGCCCTTCCGTTGACAGAATTTCAAAAATGAGATTTAACAAACAATAATAATCTAAGTATATGTTATAAATTGTGTGTCTCCTCAAAAAGATACGAAGTCCTAAACCCCACCACCTCAGAAGATGATCTTATTTGGAAATAAGATCATTGCAGATGTAAGTACTAAAGATGAGGTCACACTGCAGGTGGTGAACTAAATGTCCTAATAAAAGGATGATCATGTGAAGACAGAGACATAGGAAGAACACCATGTGAAGATGGAGACAGAGATGATAGGTCCCATCTAAAACCCACCAATCCCAATGATTGCTGGTAAGCACCAGAAGCTAGGAGAGAAAGGGGAGGAGCAGAGCAGAGATTCTTCCTCAGAGCTCTTAGAAGGAATCAAGCTTGGGGGCGTCTGGGTGGCTCAGTTGGTTAGACATCTGACTTCAGCTTGGGTTGTGATCTCACAGTTCGTGGTTCAAGTCTCACATCAGGCTCTGTGCTGGCAGCTCAGAGCCTGGAGCCTGCTGTGGATTCTGTGTCTCCCTCTCTCTCTAACCCTCCCCCACTCACACTCTTTCTCCATCTATGGAAAATGAACAAAGGCTAAAAAAATTAAATCAAAAAGAAGGAACCAAGCTTGTTGACACCTTGATAATGAAGCTATGTTTCTGTAACATTACACAAGTATTTCTTTATTTACAAAAGAGGGAAGTGATTTTTAAAAACTTAAAGATAAAGAGGCAAATGACATGGTTCCTGGTTCTAGCTCCAAGATTTACTTGCTGATTCTGTTTCTATGGTTATACAATGACTTGTAACTCAAGAGTTGTTGTGAAGATAGCAGGATTCTTAGATACAACACACACAGTTATTAGATATAATTATCACAATACTGTAAATTACTCTTATTCCACTTGAGTACATTATCCCAATACTCATAAATTTTCTAACAATAATTATATTTGTAACCCTACAGGATGCAACGTAAGGCCGAGTAAAGATTAGACATAAAATACAGTATAACCTTGGATTGTGAGTAACTTGTTCTGCAAGTATTCCACAAGATGAGCAAACATTTCTAATAAATTTTAACTTGATAAACGAGTGATGTCTTGCAATATGAGTAGTATATGGCACAGAATGTCACATGATCACAACTGAACCAATGGTTCTCTCTCTCTCTCTCCCTCTCTCTCTCTCTCTCTCTCTCTCTCTCTCTCTCTCACCGAAGGATTGTGGGTGATCGTCTCCCATATTCCCAATGCTCGGTCTCTTGGCAGAATCAGTGACTTTTCAGAACATTGTAAGGTGCCCACAACTGACACTAGTGTATTTTTTGTCACTTCAAAGCAACCATGGACAGTCGTCTGCTTTTGCTAAGAGGAAGCTTAGGAATGCTTTGCTTCATTCGAGGTCAGGCTGCCTGCAGAAATAGACCCTTTCCTCTGTTGCCTTATTGCGAGTTACATTAAATGAAATACATGACAAGAGTGTATTAATATTGTACTGTAGTCAACATTCATGCAAGCAAATACAATGACACCCGTGCAGAAGACTCCACTTAGCCAGTAGATAGCAGTGATTCCATTAGTGATTGTGAAAGTCATCCTACAATATAACCCTCTCATTCTCATCTCCCTCACACCAGCCACAAAGGGTTTCAAAGGTAAGTGCAGGTTAATTTATTTTTCTTTATATTTTGTATTTTCATTATTATTTGGTATTATATTACAGTATTGTAATCATTTTTATACGAATATTTTTGAGTTGTGGCACAAATCATCTGAGTCTCCATTATTTCTTATGGGAAAATTCACTTTGATATACAAGTGCTTTGGATTACATGTATTAACATGTTTCTGGAACAAATTATGCTCTCAAACCAAGGTTTTACTGTATTTGATTTAAATTAAAAATCGGTTCAGAGCTTTTACATATAGCTTATTCAGCAAACCACACATATACACGTGCGCACACACACACACACGTTATGGATATAGTGGGATGCAGCTCTTACTATTCTATAATACTGTATTGATAGGCTCATATTGTTTTGTCTACTTATATTGTGTTTTCCTGACCCCGTAATAACTTTCAAGTTTATTTTATACACACACACTGAACAAATACATAAGTGGATTTACCATGAAGCTAATGAAGTTAAGCATCAGGTCTCCTCACCTGTATCAGATCTTTCCATGGCCCCAGAGAAGTCAAAGATACATGGCCATATAGTTTTATTTTAAAATCAACAGAAATGGAGTATTTCTATTACAATCTGTTAAGAAAGCTGTCTTTCCCCCAGGTGGACTTCCCTCCATCATCACAGTTCCTTCTTGCGGGTGAGTCTGGATTGACTGATGCAGCTTTGAAATCCTACTAAGGGAAGGATGACCTGGAGATACCTTTAGTTGGGGATTTATGTGACAGACTTAGTTAACAGTCATCTCCTTGTATGGTTATTGCTAGCTGCCATGGTATAAGAATGGCTTCCATAAATATTCCTATCTCCCACTGCACTGACTTACAAGTTTTATGTTATGAAGACACAGAGCCAGAGGTCATAACCTGATATAAATACATTGTATGGGTCCTGGCATCAAGAATATATAAATAATGAGAAAACAACAACACATACCCCACCACTCCTCGGTACCCTGAGGCAGATGGACCCTGTTAATGGGCAGGACTCTCACTAGGAAAAGTGGTTGCAAGGTCAAACAAATAAGAGAGATCCAGGGGGATCAAATCCAAGTGGTAAAAAACAGGCCTCTCAATTTGACGGAGTATTGATCTTTATTGCTGCGTTCCACAATCTGTAAGGGACTATGTAAAAAAAAAAAAAAAAAATCTACGCAACTCTGTTAAAGTCCTGCTTCCACATCCCTCACCTCCCACCCCCACAAAGGACATTCATTACCAAGCTGTCCAGCTCTTTGCAGATGGTCAAGCCTCTACTATTCAAGGACAATATACCACCAAATATGACATTATGCTAGATTTGCTTGAGCTATACTTGTTGGCAACGCACCAGGCCTGTTTTCCTATTCAGGGACTCTGAATCTACCTTCTATGAGGTGAAAGATTATTAGGCATATATTTTAATGCACCCATCTCAGATTACTCTCATTAGTCACAATTCCAAATTACCTAAACAACTGGACATCTAAGGCTCCAAAATCAGGTCCATTAGATATCTAAGGTGCAGATCAAAATTATCTTCCCTAGGAAAGGATCTAATGATAAGCAGGTTCCCATCATTAAATTAGCTACCATCATTAGCATCACCCAACATGTAAATACCAAACTTTCTTCAGAGAAGGTATCATGGAGACTAGCTAGAAACATACAGATTTATCCATAACCCATAATTTATCTACATAGTTTCTGAACAGTCAACAATTCCACATTTTTTACATATTTATTTATTTTGAGAGAGAGATTGGGAGAAGGGGAGGGGCAGAGAGGGAGGGAGCGAATCCCAAACAGGTTCCACACTGTCAGCACAGAGCCTGATGCAGGGCTCGAACACACAAACCTTGATATCATGACCTGAGCCTAAATCAAGAGTTGGACACCTAGCTGACTGAGGTGCACAGGTGCCCCTCCACATTTTAAAAAGACTAAATTTTTAGTTTCTATACAATTCTAGTGGAAATTTTGTAATTTTTAAAGTATTTTAGTTCTTTTGTTTAGCAACTAACAATAAAATTCATATTTAATTTCTCCCTATTATGTTTTTTGTTGGTTGGTCTTCCTCTTGAATTATTTTAGTTTGTTTCAGAAATGTAAGAGTAAAATATTGATAACTTCAGTTAAGTCAGCAATTTTTTTATGTTTTTAATTTTTTTGAATTTTTTTAAATGTCTTTATCTTATTTAGAGAGAGAGAGATAAGGAGTGAGCAAGGGAGAGGCAGAGAGAGAGGGAAACACAGAATCCAAAGCAGGCTCCAGGCTCTGAGCTGTCAGCACAGAGTCTGATGCGAGGCTTAAACCCAAGAACTGTGAGATCATGACCTGAGCTGAAGTCAGATGCTTAACCAACTGAACCACCCAGGCGCCACTATGTCAGCAATTTTCAAAAGACAATTATTAGTCTCAGCTTTTTTTGTGAAAGTAAAAATCAGAAGCCACAGTTTAAACACATACACGTGCATGACAACAACAAGAAGGTAGTTGGTCTAACATCACAAAAATAAAAAAAGAAACTGAGTCCACATGATTAACCTACATTGTAGTCACCAGAGAAATGAAGCAGAACTTTAAAATATCAGTCGCCTGGGTAGCTCAGTCAGTTAAGCATCCCAACCTCGGCTCAGGTCATGATCTTGTGATTCGTGAGTCCGAGCCCCATGTTGGGCTCTGTGCTGACAGCCCAGAGCATGGAGCCTGCTTTGGATTCTTTGTGTGTGTATGTGTCTCCCTCTCTGCCCCTCCCCTACTCATGCTCTGTATCTCTTTCTCCTTTTCTCTATCAAAAATAAACAAATGTTAAAAAAATTTAGAAAAAAGAACTTTGAAATATCATTGGAAATGAAGGTACCATAAGGGCTATCATAAAGCATGGCATGCACTTTTCATATGGTTAAAGCCAAGATCGTTAACAAGGATACCAATGTGTTTTTCTTAAACAGCTACTTGGCAGTCTGAGATGAGACTCATTTTCGTTCTTGTCAATTAAGATACAAACTCACTGTATTATTTATTTTGAAAAATGATTAGTATGAAGCAGGTCTCCAAACAAGGCTGGTAAAAGTTTCTGGAATGTTAAAAAGAACTTTGCAAAAAGATAGGTCCATGACAAGCACTCAAAGGAGCAGCAAAATAGCAGGGTTTCAGAATGGGGAGAAAACATCTTAAATGCAGGACCAAATGTTTTCTTGAAAATTAGTCTAAAATTAGATGGCCAAAAGTATAAGGATTATGTCTACACTCTAGAGATGTAAAGATTTTCCATAAAATATGAATCACAACATACATAGATTCTGCAAGCATAGCAAAATCTGAAACTAAAAATATTGTTTTAGCTAGTAAAAACACTTTTTATATGTAAGTGAATTATGGTGAGTTTCCTAACTGCCTGAAATGAATACTGAATTGAAACAAAAAAGTCTGTGAAATTTGTGTGTTTAAATAAAAGTAGAATAAGAAATTAAAATACAATGAAAAAAACTAATACAGTAAAACTCCTCACAGAAACACAAAAAAGTGTAATTTGCAGGAGAGTAATGCTTCCGTTATATAAGGAAAAATCGAGATACCCAAAAGTTCTATATTCTAGGTCTTGATAAAAGGCACTTCTAGGAAATCTTCTCAGCAGTCTGCAAATCCTCCTGTCTCTGAAAAAGGATAATGTTTAACTGACAAATAATGATAGCCAAAATGAAACATTACCTGGGCTGGTATAAAAGTGACTCTTGGGCCACAGAGAAAGGAACACTAGTTCACAGCCACCTCGTAAGTTCTGGGCTAACTGTACCTACTTCAGGAGATGACTTCTATGCAAGCCAATACTTTTCTAGAACAGAAGTCTCAAAAAGGACAGACACCAGAGAAATCTCTCCATTGTCTGAACTCTTATTATTTCCTCCCTTCTCTACAATGAATTATGAGTGTGATCCTACCAAGCCACGTGTTTTTTTTAATGTTTTAAATGTTTTAAATATTTTTGATACAGACAGAGACAGAGCATGAGAGGGGGAGGGGCAGAGAGAGAAGGAGACACAGAACCGGAAGCAGGCTCCAGGCTCTGAGCTAGCTGTCAGCACAGAGCCTGATGCGGGGCTTGAACCCACGACCGTGAGATCTGACCTGAGCCGAAGTCGGAGGCCCAACCGACTGAGCCACCCAGGTGCCCCCCAAGCCACGTTTTTTAAAGCACATTTGGAAGTACCATCTTTGCTAAGAGCCTCTATAGCTGAGTGACAGGGCTCCACGAAGGCATGAATTATGGAAGGCTGGATTTTAACCCTCCCTCTCTACCCCAAAGCAGCTAACTCTCAACACATACCAAGCCTATCTTGGTGACTTGATCACAGCTGGCAATCAATAAACAATTACTGAAGACATACCCCACTATCACACTCTTGGTTTTTTTTTTTCCTGCATGAGACAAGTTGACATTTTATTACACACTACTTTATTTCAGCACTATTTCCCAATAATTTAATTCAAATGTCTTTATCACCCAGTAGGACTGTGAGACCACAGAGTTTAAAGATTATGCCTTTTGTTTCTTTTGTAGGTCAGACAGACCCTAAACACAGTAAGTACTGCGGTGCCTGGGGACTCAGTTGGTTAAGCATCTGACTTTGGCTCAGGTCATGATCTCACAGTTTGTGGGTTCGAGTCCCGCATCGGGCTGTGTACTGACCACTCAGAGCCTGGAGCCTGCTTTGGATTCTGTGTCTCATTCTCTCTCTGCCCCTTCCCTACTCGTGCTCTGCCACTCCTGAATACTAAAAATAAACTGAGGGCTGAAGAGGGAGGGGGAAAAGGGAAGGGGAGTGATGATTATGGAGGACGGCACTTGTGGGGAAGAGCACTGGATGTTATATGGAAACCAATTTGACAATAAACTATAAATAAAAAGATAAATGTAAAAAATGTATTTAAATCACGGCAAGTACTAAATAAAGATTTATTTTTGTTTTTATTTCAGTATAGTTGACTCAATGTTATGTTCGTTTCAAGTATAACAACCACAATATCTCAAGGAAACATACAGAAAGGCATAAAACTCGTCAGAACCTGTTTTTACAAAAATCAGAAAACTGGGGTGCCTGGGTGGCTCAGTCAGGTTGATGGCTGACTTTGGCTCAGGTCAAGATCTCGTGGTCTGTGAGTTCAGGCCTCACTTTGGGCTCTGTGCTGACAGTTCAGAGCCTAGAGCCTGCTTCAGATTCTGTGTCTCCCTTTCTCTCTGACCCTCCTCTGCTCACACTTTCTCGGTCTCTCAAAACTAAAACATTAACAAAATTTTTAACAATAGCCAAATATAGCATAGTTTGTTTTTAAAAAACATAGATGCTTTTCATTTCTCAGCAATACAAAATAGGCAGTATTGTTGCCCTAGAGTTTTACAAATGATCATGTAATTTGCTAAGGTAACTCCATATTATGTGACTTGCCTATTATTTAATGAGATCCATTTTTTTTAAATGAAACATTATATCCAAATAAAAGACAATGAAACAAAACAAGTGGGTATAGAACTATCTATTATAAAGCCCTGTGCTGGAGGCTGAGGATATAAAGCTAAGCAAGATATGATTGCTGACCTGAAGGTGTTCACAGACTACCTAAGGATCTATCTAAGGACTCGCCCAGGTAGTTCAAAGGGTAAATCTAGAGACCCCTACCCCAGTCGCTGCATGCTCATTCTCTGAGAATCAGGGCACTTATTCATAGTGATAAATGATATGTAAATTATTTTTATGACAAGAACATTGAAGTGCTTATAATGAATGAAGATCAAATAAGGGGAAACGGGTGTGGGAGGGTAGAAGAAGAAATTTCATTTAAACATAAGATTAACTTGACCATCCAGGTACTAAAAGGCTAGACTGTTTTCCAAAGACTGTCTTCATTCAAGATCTTTTAGTTTGTAAAGTGAGGATTCCTTTCTTATTTTGATACTTACCTAAAATGAGAATACAGAAGCAAGTGATGGTCAAAGTCTTTTGCTGACCAAGGAAGTTACAAAATTATATTGGAAGAGAAGTGGAGAGATGAGGTGATTTTGTATCAGTACAGAACTCTTGACCACTAGTCCCTATACTTCTGATCTTTCTGAGGAACTACAGACTATGTGGTAACAATAAGCTTTGCCCCACATTACTAATGATTCAAAGTCATAATGTCACCAATGGTACAATTCATTTCACTCCTCATTGCTTTGTATTGGTAATCATCAAAGAAGATGCACTAAAATCCTGCATCTGACTCAGAATGTATTACCTAAGCCAGGCCATGAACAGGGCCATTTAAAATAAAATTTTTGTCATCTCAGTTCGATAGATGTGTTGGTGGGAAAGTAAACTGGTGCAGCCACTCTGGAAAACAGTGTGGAGGTTCCTCAAAAAACCATCAATAGAACTCCCCTATGACCCAGCAATAGCACTGCTAGGGATTTATCCCAGGGATACAGAAATGCTGATGCATAGGGGCACATGTACCCCAATGTTCACAGCAGCACTGTCAACAATAGCCAAATCATGGAAAGAGCCTAAATGCCCATCATCTGATGAATGGATCAAGAAGATGTTTGTGTGTGTGTATATATATATATATATACAATGGAGTATTACACACAATAAGAAAGAATGAAAAATGGCCATTTGTAGCAAAGTGCATGGACCTTGAGGGTGTCATACTAAGCGAAGTAAGTCAGGCGGAGAAGGACAGATACCATATGTTTGCACTCATAGGACTAACAGGAGAACAGGAGAAACCTAACGGAGGACCAGGGGGAGGGGAAGAGGGAAAGAGAGCTGGGGAGACAGAGGGACGCAAAACCTGAGAGACTATTGAATACTGAAAATGAATGGAGGGTTGAAAAGGGAGGGGGAGGGGGAAGAGAGGTGGTGGTGATGGAGGAGGGCACTTGTAGGGAAGAGCACTGGGTGTTATATGGAAACCAATTTGACAATTAACTATTAAAAAAATAAGTAAAATAAACTTTTACCTAATATAGCATATAAATATCACGTACATCAAGTGGTGAGCAATAGCAACTACCAATAACTATGTTAAGTTCCCATGTTTCAAAATAGGAAAAAAAAAACCTACTGAATATAAAAACTGTAAGAATTGAGTTACTGTCAACTAAGAATGCATTTGGTTCCAGGTAATGGAAAGCTTAACCAACAGTGGCTTAAATATACAGGGGGTTATTTTTCCGACGTAAAAGGACTTTAAGTAGGCGGCTGTTTGGATGGGTTTCGCTGCTCATCGGGCACAACCAAGGAACACGATCTTTCCACCTTAAAGGTGGTGTTTTCATTCTCATATGTTACCCTGTAGTCAGAGGGCTACTATCACACTTTCCAGCTCATATCAACATTCAAATCAAAGAAACGGGCAATGCAGCACCAATCACATGGTCACCTTTATTAAAAAAAGCAAAAGCCCTATAGCAGACTTTTACTTACTTCTCATTTGGCTAGGAATGGATTAGCCACCTACCTCTAACTATTAGGAAAAATGGAAAAGTGAATGTAGTTGATCCTCATAGTCCACAAATTTCTTATTTGTGAATTCATCTACTCAGTTAAATTTATTTGTAATCCCCAAATAAGTATTTGCAGTATTTTCATGATCATGCATTGACATGTACAGAAGGACAAAAAAAATGAGAGTTAGAGATAATGAATTCACAGCTGAGGTATGACAGGATGACAGCCTGTCGTCTCAATTCAGCTAGCCTCTAGCAGTGACCAGAAGATGAAGACTAGGGGACAGAGCCATGTAGGGCAAGAAGCCCCTGGAGAAGGGCCAACTGTGTGTGGTTTAAACCTCCACTCTGATATTGCAGAAACAAAAAAAGCAAAAATAAACACCTAGGACCACACCAACTAAAATCTTCAGCATAGCCCAGGAAACCAGCAACAATACTGAAAAACCCACCAAGAAAATTTCTGCAAATCATATATTTGACAGTACCTATATCCAAAGCATAAGAAAACTCAAACAACTTAGGAGCAAGAAAACAGACAATCCAATTAAAACATGAGCAGAGGATCTAAAGACACATTTTTCCAAAGAAGATGTAAAGATGGCCAACAGGCACATGAACAGATGCTCAACATCATTAATTATCAGGGAAATGCAAATCAGAATCACAATGAGGTATCAGCTCACACCTGTTGAAATGATTCTTCTAAAAAAGAAAAAAAATACCAAGGCCTGGAGAGGATGTTGAGAACAGGGGACCAACCTTCACAATGTTGGTGGGAACGGAAGTTGGTACAGCCACAGTGGAAAACAATTTGGAGGTTCTTCAAAAAATTAAACACAGATCTACCATATGATCCAGTTATTTCACTTCTGGGTATTTATAAAAAAAAAAAAAAAGAAAGAAAGAAAGAAAACCTAATTTGAAATACAGTGTACGCTCCCTTACGAGAAGTGTAGCATTATTTAACTGGCCAAGATACGGAAACAACTTTTGTTCACCAATAGATTAAATGATAAAAAACATACTATTTAGGGGCACCTGGGTGGTTCAGTCAATTAAGCGTTTGACTTTGGCTCAGGTCATGATCTCGTGGTCCGTGAGTTCAAGCCCCGTGTTGGACGCTGTGCTGACAGCTGAGTGTAGAGCCTGCATTGGATTCTGTTTCTCCCTCTCTCTCTGCCCCTCCCCTACTCATGCGCTTGCTCTCAAAATAATAAACATTAAATAATAATAATAAAATAAATAAAAATAAAAAAAACTATTCAGCCTACAAAGATGAAGGAAATCTTCCCATTGTGACAGTAGGGATAGACCTTGAAAGCACCATGCTAAATAAAGTAAGTCAGGCAGAGAAAGACGAATACTATGTGATTTCACTTGTATGTAGAATCTAAAAACAAAACAAATAAAACTTATCAGAGGGGAGAGAGGTTGACAGGTGGGCAAAAAAAGGTAAAAGGGACTACTTTGACAGATGGTAACTAGACTTACTGTCATAATTACTTTGTTATGTATACAAATATATGTAACAATTATAAGGTTTATACCTGAAACTAATATAATGTTATAGATGAATTTTACCTCAATCAAAAATGTAGCTAAACATACATAAAGTTGGAATGCCGGAAGGAGAATAAGTCATATACAAAGGGACAACACTTGTAAACCACATCCATACTAAAAACTTACGTAGCAAGGAATTTTACAACTCAATGATAAAAAGATGAAAAAGGTAAAAAACAAAATGAAAAAGCAATAAAAACTGCACAAAGGATTTGAACAGGTACTTCACCAAAGAATATAGTCAAATGGCCAATAAGCACATGAAATGATGTGTAACCTCATTGTCATTAGGGAGACACAAATTACAACCAGGCGCACCATTACACACCCACTAGAATAGCTACCACTGAGAAGGCACAATAATAAGCATTGCCAAGGATGTAAAGTAACCAGGACTCTTATGTACTGCTGGTCAAGAAGTAGAGTTGTATAACCACGTTAGAAAATATGTTGGCAATTTTTTTTAATTTTTTAATGTCTTTATTTTATTTTGAGTGACAGAGACTGAGAGTGAGTGGGGAAGGAGAAGAGAGAGAAGGAGAGAGAGAATCTGAAGCAGGCTCCAGGCTCTGAGCTGTCAGCACAGAGCCCGATGCGGGGCTCGAACCCATGGACTGAGAGACCATGACCTGAGCCGAAGTCAGACGCTGAATCAACTGAGCCACCCAGGGGCCCCTATTGGCAATTTTTCTTCTATAGTTAAAAACACACTATGTGATCAAGGAATTCCATTACTAGGTTTTTACCCAATAGGGTAACCAAATGGTTAAAAAACACCCTGAAATTTGAATTGCCATGAGTACATCAGGATCTCTGAAAAGACACAACTATATCGTTTAAGGGTGCTCCTAGACAAGATTCTCCAAATGAGTTAAAAGCTTTGAATGGACAGGAGTTGTAGGCAATATAAAACCTAGCTAGCCAGTCATTACTTTTCTTGTACCTGAGCCTAAAACCATGGCAAGAACGAGGAGGGATGGCCAAAGTATCCGTTGCACGTATACCCAAGTCTGACACGCTCCTGGAATCTCCCTTGGAACTTTACATCTGGCTCCCTCGTTCTCTATGAGCAGACTAAATCATAACTCAGGGTTTGTCTTTCCTGTGAAACTGCCAGAATGCTGTACCTCTGTCGGAGTGACTAGGGTGTATTTATGTTAAGAAACTATTTAAGGGTCAGTTTTAGTAGTGTGGGCTATAACGGGGGGGGGGGGGCGCCCTGGTGGATCTTTTCTCCTGATCTTTTCTGTATTTGCTCATGTGCTAAATTAGCTGCTTTATATTTTTTAAGTCTTAATCCACTCGCATCTTCTGGTCAGAGTCAACATTTATTACTTGAGGGATTTTGGCATTCAATTAAAAATCTGAGGAAGGAAGAGACTGGTGACTTTGGCTGATTTTTTTCCTTTCTGGCTGCAATAAGGAAAATTAAGAAGATGATGAAAACACTGAGAGAAATATTTACCGAACTTTTGATGAAACATGGCAATAGCTTGACTCAGGTTTTGATTCTGACACTGGCAGTTAAAGTTCACTTCACACATCATATGAAACTGTGTCTGTGATCACAGTATTAATATCTTTTTATTTTAGTTTGTAATTAGAGCACTGTTTACTTGTGTTCCTCAAGAAACCATTGTTTTCTGTAACTTCTACAATTTATGCTAGGGAACACTTCTTTACAGCTGAAATTGTTCATAAATTAACTATCATAATTAGCTATCTAAAATTTTCCCTAGCCCCATGCTCGTCGAACTGGAACAGAGGGACTTCTATACCCAAAGATGATAGAAAGCAAAAATAGAAGTAGCGTATCTCTAATGGGTATCTGGTTTGCTTCATATTAGACACTTTACAAAGAATTGCTTTGAGCCAGATTTAGGGAGGTATAATTTCCATACAGTAAAAATCCACCTTCTTTGAAGGTATTGTTTGAGTTCACACATGTATAAATACAATCACAATCAAGACTGAGATCATGTCCACCACTCCCAATGTTTCTATGAGCCATTTACAGACACTCCTGTCCCCCAACTCCGCCAACCAGTGATCTGTTCTCTACTCCTCATTTTGTCTTTTCCAGAATGTCCTAATAATAGAATCATACACTCTATTCTTTAATGGCTGAATTTTGTCATGTGGTATAATACTTTGAGATATACTCATGTTGCTATGTGTATCAATTATGTGTTCCTATTTATTACTGGCTAGTATTTCTCTGTATACATGTAACATGAGTTGTTTATTCATTTGCCATTTGATGAACGTTTGGATCATTTTCAGTTCTGAGTTACTCTGATGAAGCTGTTATAAACATGCGCTCCCTCTGAAGCTTTGTTACCCACAGCCCACTCACTCACATTCTCTGGGACTCTGTTCTAAACGTCATCTCGTCAGAAAGGCCTTCTCTGACTACTCCATCTGAAATGGTACTTTGCATCACTCTCCAAGCCCTCATCTATTTCATTTTTTCGAAGTGCTTAGTATTACCATCATTTACGTCACACATTTTATACGATATATAAATGTTGTATTAGGGTTCTCCAGAGAGACAGTAAGCAATATCTTTATATCTATATGTAGAAAGAGTGAATAGGATAGACTTACATAATTTTAGAGGTGAAATCTAGACTAATTCATTTATAGATGGAGGAAAATTAAAGCCAAGATAGTGATGTTATTTGGTCTCATATTAGGTCCATTACTCTTTGTATTACCCAAATATCATCTATTTTACTACAATGCTACTGTTATATATAAAACAAAAAATTTATTCTAAAAAAATCATTCTAAATTATAAAATTTATTCTAAACTATACAGAAATTATATGGAAAATGGAATTTATATTTAAATTATAAAAAGACTCCCTGAAGGCTCACTTTTATTCAATAAATATTATTGAACCAACAATACTGGCCAGGAGCCAAATGTATGTGGCACTAAATGCTACATTTCTCCAGATCAGAATTACTCATTTTATAAGTATTTACTGAGTGCTTGTACTAAAAGAACCATGTCAAACAGGGCTCACAGGTAAAGAAACATTACTATGTTCTGTCCATGTCTTGAAATTATGTACAATTTAATACTGGAGGCAGAGTCTTTAAACATTTCACATAACCACAACCTCACATGTTTGAAACAAGTGAGAAAAGAGGGATTTCCACTGCAAGTGAAAATATACAAATTAGTGCTTTAGAAAAAGTGGGGGCTGGGGGAGGACCATGGCATTTGAGGAAGGAGACTAGAATCTGTTCTGGGTCATACCACCAGCAGTCTCCGGGCAAACCATCCTCGAAACAGTTAAGATGCTGGGCTTCAGTAGTTCTTTACTGTGAATGCTGATCAGAAGCCTTATAGAAATGTGCCATGCACGCAGACCACCACTATCCAATCAAATGATCGGAGGAAACAGAAACGTGCAGACTAGTTCTTCAGATTGATGAGTTATGGCTCCCTCATCAGTGATCTCAGTGATCTCGGATTCTTTCTAACTCTAACAAACCCATTCTGTGAAATGCAGCTTTATCATTTCCTCGCTCAAACAATAATATGTTTATAGTCTCTTCTACAGAAAACAAGACTCATAGCAGTATTCAAGAACTGTAGTCGCCATACACGAAAAGTTAACAAAAATCCATTAAAAAGGATAAGCTGCTTGCAATGGAATTTATTTTTAATTTATAAAATTAAGCGACAAGCCAGTATATAAAGATGTGAAATGAAATTATTGACTTTGAGTCTGGCAACTCAAAATAGACCCACAGGGCACAACCCCAGGAGTTGGGAACGGAAACCAGACCCTGCACCTTGTCTTCCTGCTCCCAGCTTTCAACACGGGAAGTTAGCCGCTACCTCACTTTCATTTAGGAAAGGCCATGGCTTGGAAAAGAGCTCCTGGTAGACTTCTAGGTAGGAAATTTACTTTTTTAAAAGGACACACCGGCAACACTTGTATTAGTTACAGAGACGGAATTAAGGTTCCTGGGATAGATGGAAGAAGCAAACAGCATTTTGAACAACTGTGTAGAAGTAGTCCTACACTGGGTACAAATGTCAGTTTGTTGAATTAATGGTAACAGAGGAGGTTAGGTGGTACTACTTTGTGTTTCCTTAAATATCTTTGGGTTAGAACAAAATCACAGCATATGAAATTTTCCTCAGTCTCCATATATAGAGCAATTCCCTTCTCTTTTCTAAAGAAAAACCTTTCTGCTCTTTCCAGCCAAATGAAATGTTTACAATTGTTGACTGTTGACTAAGTCCACAAATCCTTTGTAGGTGAAATGAGTTCAGGGAAACTGTCAGGTAACTAAGGTACATCTGTACAGTTTACCATAATCTCTAAAGGGGGTATTAATACATCATCACTATCTTTAAAAGGTGTATTAAAACAATACCTCTACAAGAAAAACTGGTGTTTTGATAAGTTTTCGTTTGTTTTTATTTTCCTTTAAAATTCTGATCTGGACTTCTCACTTGGTTCTGCGTTCATAATGTGAATGTTAGATGTCTTTTACTTAACTTGGATCCTACAATGACTTTCATTTTCACAGGGCCTAACAATTTACAGCACCTCTACAGTTGTCCTTTCTCACTGGTGACCTAAGAATGCTGCTTTAACTTTTGCTAATCTTTTCCCAAATTTCAATGGAAGATCATATAAAATAATTCTAAGATCTCATGAGTCTAATATCTATTAAGATTAATTTTAAAGTCAAGACATTTCCTTGGGGAATATAGGAAAGAAAATGGAATGTAGAATCTTACATCCTGGGCCGTGACTTACTAGGTGCTATGATCAGGGGTAAACTCTCTAAGATAGTAACAGCCCTTCATTAAATGGGTGGGAGGATCAAGAGGACATGCTGTGCCCACATGGCTCTATAAATAGCATAGTATTCCATAAATATTAGGTGCTGGTGTTTTTTAACTTCTATTTTGAAGTGAATCTATAAAAGCCTCTGTCTCTGGCCAATAAAGACTATCAATAATAGAGTCTTACAGATTTGCTTCAAATCTCAAAGGTACCCAAATAAGCCCAGTCTGGGCACATGTGAATGGACTGATTATGAATCCTGAATACTGAGCTCTCCAGCAAAACAGTTTATGTATATAATCACTGCTTAAATTTCTAAAAAGTACTCATTTTCTATACCTATATTAATTTTAAACATCAGCTTTAAGATTACAAAAACTAACAAATTTTAATGAATCTTAGGGCTCTGAAGTACAGAAAGAGGCAAAGGGAAAAAAAAGGCAACTTCTCTGATGTTATTCGCTAAAATGAATACCTTATTTAAAATGTGTTATGAATTTACACCTTTAGTTTTGCTTTTTCTGTTTTCTAACACAAACAGAACAAAAATACACTTAAGAAATATTTGCCAGAAATAAAAGCAATACCAACACTGAACAAATGTAAACAAATATGGTAAGCACGCCTACACAGAAATCAGCACACTCTATTTTTAATCAAAACCCCAAACCACCATGGCATTTTTACGGCTTATAACTGAAGAGGACCTTTCAAACCAGTGCCCCCAACTTGAACAGTGAATCACTTCAAGATTGATAAAAGTAAGATCACAATCTAACGTAAAACCAATTCCGAGCTGGTATAAAATGTAGACAACTCTTTGAAATCAACTCCTCCTGAGAAAGCATTCACAGAAATTCCACTTGCTTTTTAAAAACTGTGGAGACGGAATCCAACAGAAATGGTTATTTATTCCCTTGTTTTTATTATGTATAAAATATTGTCCTTACTTTACCCTATATATATATTTGTACCATTATTCTTCATCTTATATTTTAAACTCCTTGAAGCCAGGGATCATAACTTTCTTATGATTCATAATGGATCCAACATATTCCAAAAAAGAGAAAAAAAAGTCTGAAGACAAAAAAAAAAAAATTCAGTAATTGAGCAATTGTACTGGCAACCCTTCATCAAAGATAAAAGAAGCAATCTAAAATTACTAATGAAACAAATTTCTTTATCAAAAACTCCGTGGCCCAATGGTAAAAACATACAGATTTCCACATACTGGAGAGGGCACACAGAAACAAATACGAAAACATCCCCATGCCATACCATGAAGAATTCTATGGGTAAATTCTTTGTGGTTTTCTCAGAAAAACATTGTTTAATATCTATCTACAAAAATAGGACTGCTCTTAATTCTCATCTTGTCACTTGTGTTTAAATTTATGGTTACCACTGGAAATATTACCACAAGTCTACATAAACTTAAATGAAACATTTTTCAACTATTTTAAGCACAAATTTGGCACCAAAGTCAGATGTAACATTATATTTTTAAACTTGCAAACACAGGTAAGGGAAGATTCACCAACTAATGAAGCAGGCAGTGTAGTAATCAGTACTTCAAGAGGCACTGTGCTACAATCCTTGGAAGTGTGGTCTCATTTAAGGTACAAACAGTACAGTAGAGTACACGACCCTACTTTACAGAGGTTATCTTTTTATCTGTGACCACATGACCGTAGGACCCAGATGCAAAGGAATGGATTCTACCTGAGTGCAGAGCTGGTTCTCACTAACACACACACACACACACACACACACACAGTTTTTTTTCATTAAATGTTGGTATCATGGACATCGCTCACCTGTAGTACAGATGGAAGTCTGATTGCTTTTTTAATGGTTCCAACAACTGTAAAACTTACTTTTTCATTTGGGGCCTGGAATCTACGTAGGTTGGGTAAAGTTTCTGTCAGCGTAGTGCCAGAAAGGGCCACAAATGTAATTCAAAAGTCCTGGAGATGGATGCTTCAGAGACATGAACACCCCTAAGCAAAATTCACCTTAGCTGTCTCTTCTTGGGGGAAGACCTCTCTGATGTACTGCCTCATATCCCAAGTCACTTCAGTCACAGCACTGATCACAGTGCCCTGTCACTATCTACTTACTGCTCTCCTCCCACCGCCTTCGCAGCTGTAGCTCCTTGCCCTGCACACCTATACACTTTACTCATCATACTACAACTCCAATGGCTGGAATGGAGATCTGAACTGGATAAGTCTTGTATCAAGAGATAAAATGGGTCCACTAGATTCTGATCCTTCATTCTAGATCAGCAATTTGGCTTCAATGTCAACAAGTAAAGTCTGGAAGAGCTTCCAGGGGTGGTCGTTCCTTGCTGAGGTACTGGGACAGTGGTTGAGAGTTCTGGTCTGGGTTCTGCCATGAACTTCCTGAGGGATCATGGGCAAGATTACCCATTTCTCTTTGCTCTGGTTTATCAATTCACAAAATATACAAAGACATATTACAGTTACAAAATAAGAGTTTAATATATGTGAGGTTTTGGTTTTCTCTCAACAAACAGAATGAGAAGTTAACTTTTTACACCTCTAGAACTTAGTTCCTTCTATATAATAAGGGTATTTAAATACATTACCTCAAAAAGTCTGACTCCTGTCTTGCTAATCCATAATATATGCTCCAAGTCTAAGAAGACATAGACCATTAGCATCTTAAGAATCACTTGGCATAAAAGGGGATTTGAATAAGCAGAAAACTGAGCAAACATGAACATCAACTGCCAGAATGATGTGAAATGATAACTCCTTAAAATGGCTTCACTTTTATGAGCCATAAATCAAAACAGCACCGTTGCAAAATACTCTACGAGAACATATGAACAGTGTATAGTATTAAGCTCTATCTAAAATGAACATTTATAAAAGTTGTAACAACGGTTTTTACATTTCACCCAACATTCTGAAACAATTTTATTTTCCAAATGTTTTGATGAAGTAACTTTACAAAAATAGGGATATTTTATACTACTGCATTAGGCGGCGTGGAAAGATAAGTGGTTTCTAAGAGCCACAAGAGACGGAAGGAGGAAGGACGAATAGGCGGGGCACATGGGGTCTCAGGACCGTGAGACTACCCCAGTGACACTTACGTGGTCATACGGATGACAGACACACAGATGCCATGTATCCGTCAAAACCCACACAATGCAGATGGCTCATCAATGTAACGGAGGTAAACACGAATGCAAAATACTAACAGGAGAAAGGAAAGGAAAGGCACGTGTACATTTCTGTACTTTCCACTCATTTTTCAATAAACCCAAAACAGCAAAAAAAATAAAGTCTGTTAATTAACAACAACAAAAATGTTGGAAATAGATAATGGTGATGGTTACACAACACTGGGAATACAGTTAATGCCACGAAACTGTACACTTAAAAATGGTGAAAATGGAAACTTTTATGTTATATATACATATACATGTATATATATATTTTTTACTATAATAGAAAGGGTCATAGATGTTCCTTGTTTTATAAGAAAATAATTTTGTGCTTCTAGAAAGAAAAAAAGACTGATAATCAATCCAATGGAGAAATCAATGAAAATCTTCAGTGGGAAAATTCTCACTAAATACTACTCCATTACAACAAGAATATTTTATTTTATTTTTAAGTGCTTTCATGTTAACAAAAACAATAACTTGAGAGATGTCTCATTTTGGTGAGACGGAAAGCCCCAGAACTCCCAGGTCATTTTCTCTCACAACAAAAAACCCTAGATATAGCACAACAAAGCTTAAGAAGGTTCTGAAAAAAGACTGGAGACCTAGAGAGCTCACAACCTGAGGAACAGCGTATTACTTCCCAAATATGCCAGACAGGGTACTGCAAAAGACTCTATTTGAAACCACCATCAGGCAGAGACCAAGAGAAGCTCCAAGAAAACCCTGTGCCCTGCTTACTAAGGGCAAGGAAAAGTGTGAAACAACAGAAAACCGTTTTGGCAATACTCGCCCTACGCCAGCATATCATTAATGGAGAAACCTCACCTCTTCAAGCAGCCCAAATGAGAAGTTACATTTCTATCCCCAAATCTCCACCCTGCCTCATCCCTGCACACATACAAACAGACAGCCTGACTCACCCACAGGTAGCAAAGGAGGCAGTCTGGCAGGTTGATCTTCCACTCCCCACCAGGGAGAACCAGCAGGTGATCCAACCCCTCTGAGGGGATATTGTCAGTGGGCAAAAGGAGGAGATCATCTTCCATTCCCCTCTGCTGCTCATTCTCCTCAGCTGCAACTCCCCTCAAGAGAGTAGCATCTGCAGCGTACAGCAAAAAGTTGAGCCTCCACCCCTATTCAACAGTAGTAAGATTTCCTAAGGAGGCAATGTGAAGTAGAGGCACTCAGCACTCATGCAAAATCAATGAGACTGACCAAGGTGGTAGAAATGGGAACTAGCCCCCACTCCACTATCCCACTATCCCCCATTTTTTAGCATCCCTGAGGCCAACTGGGGACCTGAATCTCCAAACCTACAGATGGTGGTGGAGGTAATCAACACTCTCAATGCCCTACACTCCTGGTGTCAGCAGGGCCCAGCAGGGAGCAGAGTACCAAACTTACTGGGCCTTAATAAGGCCAACGGAGGTAGTGTGATACAGAGCAATACATCACTCTATTTCCATTATCTCTCCCCTACTCACAGTAGGGTCAGCAGAAAGGTGAAACTACAACCCAAATCCCCAAGAGAGGATGGTAAATCTCCAACCTTTCCATCTACATCAAAGCAGTAGGAGTCTGTTTTCTACTCTTGCTGCACTAGTCCTGGAATACTGTTGAGGGTGGGGTGGGTATCTAAGCACACACAGCCGGCCCTCATGTTATATGCTTCAACAGGAATAGGGGGAGCTGGGCGATTAAAAACAAAAATTCTTTAAAAGGATCTAGAGTCTCATAATATCCAGAACACAATAAAAAAACAAAAAACAAAACACCCCAAAACCAAAAAACACTACTGTACCAAGAACCAGGAAAGTACAACATTAGTAAGAAACAACTACTACCAAATGTCAAACCCAAGATGAATCAGATGCTAGAATCGTCTAACAAGGATTTTAAAACACTATCACACACCAGCTATTAAAATTCTTTAAAAAAATGTTTTGTCAACATTTATTTTTGAGAGACAGGGCATGAGTGGGGGAGGAGCAGAAGGAGAAGGAAACAGAATCAGAAGCAGGCTTCAGGCTCTGAGTCGACAGCACAGAGCCCAACACAGGGCTAGAACCCACAAACTGTGATCATGACCTAAGCTGAAGTCAGATGCTTAACCAACTGAGCCACTCAGGCACCCCTAAAATTCTTTTAAAAACAAATCAATAAGTCCTAAAATAACCAAGCAGAAATTATAGAACTGAAAAATAAAATAACCAAAATAAGCTCATTAGATGTGCTCAATGCTAGAGTGAAAATGATGGGGAAAATCTTTAGGCCCAGATGGTTCCACAGGAGATTTCTACCAAACATTTACTACAGAATGAACACTAATTTTATACAATCGATTCCAGCAAACTGAAGAGAAGAAAAAACTTGCCAATTGATTTTATGACTAGTGTTACTCTGATATCAAAACAAAGAATAGTACAAGGAGACCAAAGCATAACAAAATGAAAACGCAATACATAAGGAAACTATGGACCAATGTCTCTCATAAATATAGATGCGAATTCTCAATAAGGTATTAGCAAATCAAAGCCAGAAGACAGAGAATTATACACAATGACCAGTGGAATTAATTCCATATAAACAAGGCTGGTTCAATATTTATAAATATAATCCAATATATCAATGAACTACAAAAGAGAAACCATACGATCGTGTAATGTTATGTAGTCAAAGAAAGGGACATAATCCAATATCATTTCATGACAACAACTGTCAGCAAATTCTTTCCTTCTAAGATCAGGAACAGGGCAAAGACGTCTCCTCTCACCACTCCTATTCAACTAGAACTAAAAGTTCTAGCCACTGCAATAAAACACAAAAATAAAGAAAAGAAATACAAGCAGGAGAGGGATAAACTAAAGTATCCCTTTTACAGATAAGTGATTCTCTACATAGAAAATCCCAAGAAATCTATTAAAAAACACCTACTGGAACTCACAAGGGACACATGGGTGCCTGATTCAGTTCAGCATCCAACTCCTGATCTTGGCTCAGGTCATGATCTCTCAGTTCGTGAGATCAAGCCCCACGCTGGGCTCTGCACTGACTGCGTGGCCTGCTGGGTCTCCTCCTCCCTCTGCCTCTCCCTCACCTGTGCATGCGCACATGCACACTCACTGTAAATTTATATATGACAGCCCCAACCAGAAGCATCCCTGATGTTTGTCAACACATGAATGATTAGATTAACTCAGGTAAAGTGAAATGTTCTCCACAATAAAAGGGAAGAAACTATTGATACATGCAACAAGTTCATAAATTATGGTGAGGGAAAAAGAACAATCATAAAGGTCACATAGTAGTATGCTTCCATTTATAAAATTCTTGAATTAAAAAATTGTAGAAATTGAGGAGATATTAACGTTTGGTAGGGTAAGAGGGAGGAGAGACTTGGGAGTGCCTATAAAAGGGTTATACTGGAGGAAATATATGGTAAATGAAATGTTTTGAACTTTGATTGTATTAATGTCAATATTGTGATATTGAACTCTAGTTTTGCAAGATATTACCATTGACACTAAATGGGTAAAGAATCTCTATTATATCTTAAAACTTCATATGAAGCCATTATTATCTCAAAAAAAACTTTCAATTTTAAAAATCCAGTATCTATCAGTTTGAAAACTAATAGTTAAGACCTTAACATATTCTTCAAGGTCTTTTTCATCAGCTTCCTTACAGGATATTAATGAAAAAAGAAACTTAGTGTCATTTCAGGTATGGCAGTATCGTTATTATCGTTTTTACTAAGAAAATAAAAACTACAAAAATGATAAACCATTTTTTAAGCGAAAAAGAGTTCCAAAGAGAACCAAACTCATGCATTTGTGTAAGATTTTAAAGTTCTCCAAGGTCTTGAAAACACACACTCTTTGAAAAGCTTTGTAATAATATTTGGGGCCTGGGGGTGTAGCCCAGTGGGAGCGCGCGTGCTCTGCATATACTAATATTTGGGTCTTAGAAGTAAAGAGCAGACACTTTAATTCTCATTAAGACAGTTAACTGAAAAGCAAATCAAGCTGGCCAACCTAACAGAATGAGTTAGTTGCAAAGCTAAAATGAGATGCAAAGTTCACAAGCAAGTCTATTTCTTGTATTTTTTTCCACCACATTAATTTCTAAGTCATAATTCAGGTATTACATAGTTTCATAAAACACGTTTCAAGTTTATATTTTGTTAATAGTTAATTTCTTAAAAGTGTCTAATATAAACATTACATAAAATATTTAAGTGCATGCAAAATGTGAAAATCTCCAATTATATTTTGAGACTTCTTACTTTTAAATACATGCCACTAAAATAAAATAAAATAAAATAGCCACTTCTCCTTTAATCTGAGACACTACTGATTACAAGAAATCAGATTAATGAAAGCTACTTAAGAAAAAAAGAAAGACTGTAACTTTCAATATACTTATCAATTTAAGAGGCATCGTGCCTTCAGAAAGTTAAAATACATATATTAGAATCACGGAAGTCTGGTATTTCACAAAATCCTGTAATCATGAGACTGAAAAATCTATGGTGGTCTCTACTCTAACTAAACATGAAATCCATGTCTCCAGTAGGTTAAGCCATCTGTCCCAAAACAACCAAAAATCAATTAAAGGCAGGATGGTGGAGTAGGAGGGTCCTGGGCTCATCACCTCCCGCAGACACACCAAGGAAACAAATACATGCAAATGCAAACCTAAAACAACATGAAGACTGGAAGAACAAATCTTCTGCAGGTGAAGACACAACAGGAAAACCACATCAAGAAAGGTAGGAAGAGCTGAAACATGGTAGGAAAGTAAACCCCTACTGTGGTAGCCAACAAAAAATAGAGATATCACAGGCTCAGAGAAGGGAGAAGATCAAGCCCCACACTAGGTACTTGGGTATCTGAACTTGGGAGCAGTCACAATAAGGGGTGGCTTTGAGAAATGGTGGGGCTTACCTCCAAGAACTTTGAAAATTATCAGGGCTTACTTCCAGGAGAGATGGAGGGATACAGGAACCAGTCTCTGCTCTTAATGGGCCAGATCACTGTATCACTGGATAGGAGATGCAGCACAGAAGCCTCAGTTTGAAAACACCTGGGTTACACATTGAGATTTATTGAGTAATTTTAGGACATGTGGACATGTGCCACAGAGAGACAAGGATCTACAGAAACTTTCTACAGGAATGGAAGTACTAGAAGGCACTATTTTTGTTGCCTAGCTGGTAAGAGTTCTAGGGGAGCCAGTCCTGAAGCCTTCCATCTGCCTTGCTGGCACTACTTCCACCACACCAGTGTTCCCCGGCAGGTCCACCCCACCCAACAGCCTGCCCCAGCAGGTGCCTCTCCAAAGCTGCTTCCCCGCATGATCACGCCCCATAAGCTGCCTTAGTAGAAATCAGTGTCCCTCCAGAGTGGCCACCAGTCCCATCGCAGCTAGTGGGCAGCCCCAGCCAGACAAGTGCCCCTCCAGAGTGAGTCCTGGCCTAGGGAGAGAAAGGAGCCAGGCTGTAGCAATGGCAGCCCCACCTCACAAACAGTACACAAGGGACAACCCCTGCCCACAGCAGTCACAGCCAATCACTGTAGACAGCTGGGTTAATGGCCAACTCTGACTACCAGCATGCAAGCAGGAGTAATGGTCCAGCCAAACTAGGAAGATCCCATAGCCCACATAGGTAACACCTCCAGAGCACTTCTTCTGGTGACCAAGAAAGACTAGGCAACTGGGCACCACAGGATGCCTTCTACATAAAACCACTACTTTTAAAACCAAAAGACACAGGTGACCATAGTCACATAACCTGATACATAGTAACACAGAGAGTCAGATATAAGTAAGAAGACAGAGGAATAAATTTCAAATGAAAGAAAAAGAAACTTCAGAAAAGGAGCCACATGAAATGCAGATAAACAAACTACCTGACAGAGTGCAAATAAATGGTCATAAAGATACTCAACACACATGAAAGAACAATGCATGAACTCAGTGAGAATTTCAAAAGACAGAAAATATACATTTTTAAAAAGTCAGAATAAAAGAATGTAATAAATGAAAAATATACTAGAGTATATTAGAGGATGCAGAAGAACAGATCAGCAGCCTTGAGGGCAAGGTATGGAGAGCAACCAAGGTGAACTTTCAAAAGAAAAAAAAAATTAAAACATGTGGACATGTTAAGGGACATCTATGACAATATCACGAGTAGTAAGATTCATGTTATAGGTGTTCCAGAAAAGGAAGAGAGAGAAAGAGGCAGAAAACCTATTGGAAGAATAGCTGAAAACTTCCCTAATTTGGGGTAAGAAACAGACATCCAGATCCAGGATGTAGAGAAAGCCCCAAACAAGACGAACCCAAGGTGATTCACACCAAGAAGTATAAATAATTAAAACAATGAAAATTGAAAAATTTTAAAAGCAGCAAGACAAAAACAAACAGTAACATAAAGGGAAACACCAGAAGGACATCATCTAATTTTTAGGCAGAAACTTTGCAGGCCAGAGAGAGTGACACATATAATCTACAAAGTGGTGAAAGAAAAAAAAAAAAAACCTACAACCAAGAATACTCTACCCAGCAAAGTTATCGCTCAGAATTAAAGGAGAAATAATGAGTTTCCCAGATAAACAAAAATGAAAGAAAAGAAGTTCATCAAAACTAAATCAATCTTTTAAGAAATATTTAAAGTATCTCTTTAAGTAAATAGAAAAAGTCATAACTAGAATTAAGAAAATTAAACAACAAAGTCTCACTGGTAAAATCAAACATGTAATAAAAGAAGTTAATTAATTACTGATAATGCTAATATGAAGATTCAAAAATCAAAAGTAGTAAATCAATTATATCTATAATAGTTATGAAAGAAATAAACAAAATAAAAATATATAAAATATGACATTACATGCATAAAATGTGGAAGGGGGAATAATGATGTACCACTTTACAAATATGTTTGAACTTAAGCAAACATCAACTTAATATAAACTTCTTTCTACATAGAATGATATATATATGAACCTTATGGTAATCCAAAATCAAAAACCTATAAGACATACACAAGAAATAAAGAGAAAAGAATCCAAAAATTACATGAAGTAAAGTCATGTAAATCACAAGGGAGGAGAGAAAAAGTAAGAGACAACTTAGTTTTGTTGTACAAAAACAACCAAAAAGCAATAAACAAAATGACAATAAGTACATACTTATCAATCATTATTTGAAATATAAATAAAATACTCCAATCAAAAGACAGAGTGACTATATGGATGAAAATACAAGGTCTATCTATATACTGCCAACAAAACTTGTTCTGACCTAAAAGACACATACAGACCAAAAGTAGAGATGAAAAACCATATTCTATAGATATGGAAACCAAAAGCAAGTTGGGTTAACAATATTTATATCAGACAAAATAGACTTAAAAAAAACACAGTAACAAGAAACAAAGTAGGACATAACATAATGATAAAGGGATCAATATGGCAAAAAGATATAACATTTATAACTACCTATGTACCCTACAGAGAAGCACCTAAATATACAGCAAATGTTAACAGACACAAGGACAGAAAATGACAGTAATACAATGAGTGGTGAACTTTACATCAAAAGATAGATCTATACTGAAAAGCAGTAAGAAAAAAGTGGCTTCGAACAACACATTACACCAGAAGAAATTATCATAGACGTTCAAAACTTTCTATCCAAAATCAGTAGAACACAAATTCATTCTAACTTCATATAAAACATTTTCTAGCATAAATCACATTAGACCACAAATCTCAATAAATTTACAAAGACTGAAAATCATATCAACTATCTTTTCTGATTTCTAGAAATCAATTACAGGGGCGCCTAGGTGGCTCAGTTGGTTGAGCATCCAGCTTTGGCTAAGGTCATGATCTCACAGTTTGGGGGTTCAAGCCCCATGTCAGGCTCTCTGCTGACGGCTAGCTCAGAGCCTGGAGCCTGCTTCAGATTCTGTATCTCCCTCTCTCTCTGACCTTCCCCTGCTCACACTGTCTCTCTCTGTCTCTCAAAAATAAATAAAAAACATAAAAAATTTAAAAAAAATAAAAAATAAATCAATTATAAGAAATATACTGGGGGAAAAAAGCCAGACACATGTGAAGACTAATCAACATGCTAATAAAAAAAAAAAAAGGGATTATGAAAACAAGGAAAAATCAAAAAATACCCAGAGAAATATGAAAATGAAAATACAATGGTTCAAAATCTTTGGGACACAACAAAAGCAGATCTAAAAGAGAAGTTAACAGGAATACAGGTCCACCTCAAGAAACAAACAAACAAATATCTCAAGTAAATAGCTGAAGTTTTATTTAAAAGAACTAGAACTGGAAGAAAGAAAAAGCCCAAGCTTAGTAGAAGGAAAGAAATAATAAAGATCAGAGTAGAAGCAAATTAAATACAGATTTAAGAATAAAATAGATCAATGAAACTAAGACACTGATAAACCTTTAATGAGACTCATTAAAAAAAAGAGAGAGGGCTCAGATTAAAAAAAAAAAAGAAAAAAAAGAAAAAAAATTACAACTGACACCATGAAAATTCAAAGGACTGTAAGAGATTACTCCAAAAGATTATATACCAACAAATTGGAAACCCCAGAAGAAATGGATTAATTACTATAAGCATATATTCTTCCAAGAACAAATAAGGAAGAGATAGAAAATTTAATTAATTAAATTTCTGAATCAGAAATCAAACACTCCCAACAAACAAAACTCCAAGACCAGACAGCTTCACAGGTATATTCTATAAAAAATTAAGAATAAAGCTAATACCTATTCTTCTCAAACTATTGCAAAAAATTAGAGAGCAATAAATGCTTCCAAATATATGCTATGAAGCCAGAATTCTCCTGACACTGAAACTTGACATAGACATTACAAAAAAGAAAATGATAAATATCCCTAATCAACACAGATGCAAAATTCATCAACAAAATGCCAGCAAACGAAATTCAAAACTACATTAAAAAGATCATTCATCACAAACAAGTGAGACTGATTTAAGGCATACAATGATGGTTCAATGTGATATATCACATTAACAAAATGAAGCATAAAATCTTATGATCATCTCAAGAGATGCAGGAAAAACATTTGACAAAATTCAACATCCATTCATTAGAAAAGCTATCAACAAATGATATAGAGGAATATACCTCAACATAATAAAAGCCCATGTGACAAACTCATAGCTAACATCATACTTAAGCAAAAAGCTGAAACATTTTCCTCTATGATAAGGAACAAGAGAAGGAAACCCACTCTTGCCACATTCATTCAACACAACGCTGAAAGTCCTAGCCAGAGCAAGCAGTTGAGGAAAAGAAGTAAAATGTATCCAAATTGGTAAGGAAGAAGTAATACTACCACTATTTACAGATAGCATAATATTATATGTAGAAAACCCAAAAACTCTACCTAAAAACTATTAAAAACTGGGGCACCAGGGTGGCTCAGGTCATGATCTCACGGTTCGTGGGTTCAAGCCCCATGTCAGTCTCTGTGCTGACAGTTCAGAGCCTGAAGCCTGCTTCATATTGTGTCTCCCTCTCTCTCTACCCTCCCCCATCTGTGATCTCTGTGTCTCAAAAAGGAATAAATGCTACAAAAATTTTTTTAATTAAAAAAAGTAAGAACTATTAGGAACGAATAAATGAAATCCGTAAAATTGCAGGATACAAAATCAATATGCATAAATCTGTGTGGTTCTAAGTACTAATAACAAACTATCAGAAAAAAATAAACAAGCCTATTTTCCAAATGGATCAAAATTAATTAATTAATTAATTGCATAGGAATTAATTTAAACAAGGAGGTAAAACGCCTGTACTCTGAAAACTGTAAGACACTGATGAAAGAAACTGAAGGTTACAAAAATAAATGAAAACATGTTCCATGCTTTTGAAATGGAAGAACAAATATTGTTAACCTGTCCACAGTATTAAAAGCAACCTATAGATTCAATTTGATCCCTATGAAAATCCAAGCAGTATTTTTCACAAAACTAGAATAATCCTAAAATATGTATGGAATCACAAAAGACACTGCAAAGCCAAAGCAAGCTTGAGAAACAAGAACAAACTGCAAGTACCACAATACTAGATTCCATATTTTACTAAAAGCTATAGTAATCAAAATAGTGTGGTAATGGAAAAAAATAGAGACCTAGATCAATAGATCTAGGATATATCTAGAATACAGTCCAGAAATAAGTCCACACTTACATGGTCAATCCAATCTAGAACAGAGTAGGGAAGAATATACAATGGGGAACAGATACAGGCTTTTTAATAACTGGTAGTGTGACAACTGGGGAGCTACATGTGAAAAAAGTGAAACTGGACTATTTTCTTATACTGTACAAAATAATAAATTCAGATTAAATTCCTAAATGTAAAACCTGAAACCATAAAACTCCTAAAAGAAAACACAGGCAATAAACTCTTGGACATCAGTCTTAGCAATATTTTTCTGGATCTGGCTGCTCAAGCAAGGGTAATAAAAAGCAAGAATAAACAACTGAAAATACATGAAACTAAAAAAGTTTTGCATAAAGATTAAAACAATCAACAAAATGAAAGGGCAACGTATGGACCTGGAGAAGATATTTGCAAATGATATGTCCGATAAAGGGTTAATTTCCAAACTATATAAAGAACTCCTATAACTCAACCTCAAAAAATGTGATTAAAAATGGGAAAACCTGAATAGACATTTGACCAAAAAAGGCATAAAGATGGCCAATAAATGAAAAGACACTCAACATCACTAATCATCAGGGAAATGCAAACCAAAACGATAAGCAGATATTACCTCATACTAGACAGAGTGGCTAAAATCAACAGGACAAGAAATAACGTGTGGGCGAGGATGTGGACAAAGGGAACCCTCATGAACTGTTCCTGGGAATGTAAATTGGTGCAACCACAATAGAAAACAGTATGGAGATTTCTCAGAAAATTAAACACAGAAATATAAAATCCACTAATTCTACTACTAGGTATTTACTCCCCCCTCAAACCCAGAAACACTAATTCAAAAATATACATGCACCCGTATGTTTACTGCAGCAATGTTTACAATACCCAAGATATAGCAGCAACCAGTGTCAATCAATCAATGGATAAAGAAAATATGGTATGCACACATGAAATGGAATATTATTCAGGTATAATAAAAGATGAACTCTTGCTATCTGCAACAACATGAATGAACCTAGAGGGTATTATGCTAAGTGAAATAAATCAAAAAAAGACAACGTATGTTTTCATTTATATGTGGAATATAAAACAAAACAAAACAAAGCACTTTTTAAAGACCAAGAACAATATGGTGGTTACCAAAGGGGAGGTGAGAAGAGGATGAGCAAAGTATATAAAAAGGATTCAGAGACACAAGCTTCCAGTTATAAAATAAATGTCACCAAGATGAAAAGAATACTTTGGGGATATAGTCCATAATATTTTTAAAGCATTGTCTGGTGACAGATGGTGACTACTCTTGTGCTGGTGTGAACACTGAACACTGGATAGAATTGTCAAATCAATATGCTGTACACCTGAAACTAATAAAACACTATGTCAACTATAATTCAATAATAAAATTATTTTAAAGATATATACAGAATGAAGTATTATTCAGCAATGTAAAAGAAAGATATTTTGCCATTCACAACATGTCCAGACCTAAAGGGTATTATGCTAAGTGAAGTAAGTCACAGAAAGATAAATACCATATTATTTCACTCATACATGGAATTTAAAAAGCAAAACAGGCAAAAGCAGGCTCAAAAATATAAAAAGCAAAAAATAAAAAAATAAGCAATAAATTAACAGAATATATATATAAAGCAAATTCATGGCTACCAGAAGGGAGGGGATAGAAAAATTAAATGAAGGGTATTCTGAGGTATAAATTTCCAGTTCTAAAATCAATACCATATTGATTTTACAGTGTAATCACTTTGTATGGTAACAGATAATAACTATACTTACTGTGGTAAGCATTTTATAATGTATATAACTTTCAATTCACTATATTGTACACCTGAAACTAATACTATATGTCAAATATACTTCAATTTAAAATAAAGCAGAGAGGAAAAAATTAAAAATTATAACCCAAGGATCTTAGATCCCACAGCCCAATGGAAAATTTTTGTATGAAACAAATCTTTTGAAAGTACATCTTTAAAACAGTAGAACACACAGTCTTAAAGTATTTCTAGAGTATATTTGTAGTGACTAAGTTATATTAAATGCCCTAAGGTATTTTCTCTTGTGAGTTCTTTTAACAGACTGCTTAAATTCACACTTCAGTCCAGTATTGAAGTTTGCTTTTTTGTTTTAGTTTTATTTTAACTGTCTTCAACTGGAAGAGTTTTACCTCCACCGTCACTGAAGTATAACTGACATATAACACTGCGTAAGTTTGAGTTGTATAAATGTGATTAGATATACTTACATACTGCAAAACTGTTACTATCATTGCATCAACCAAAATCTTCATTTCAGACAATTATCACTTCTTTTTGTGGTGAGAACACTTAACATTTACTCTCAGAGTAACTTCTAAATACATAATTCAGTACTGTTAACTATAATCAGCATGCTATACATCGCCAGAACTTACTCGTCTTGTAACTGAAATGTTATACTGTTTCTTTTTTCATCTTTTTGAAGTTTATTTATTTTAAAAGAGGCAAGCAGAGAGAGAATTCCAAGCAGGCTCCACACTGTCAGAGCAGAGCTCCATGCTGGGCTTGAACTCACAAACTATGAGATCATGACTTGAGCCAAAATCAAAAGTCGGACACTTAACCAACTGTGTACCCAGGCTCTCCAGAAATGTTACACTGCTTCAAATACCTATTTTCCCTTCCCCTCAAGCCCCTGAAAACATTCATTCTAGTCAATATTTCAATTAGTTTAGCTGTTTTAATATATATGTATATATTTTTTAATGTTTATTTTTGAGAGAGGCACAGAGTGTGAGTGGGGGAGGGGCAGAGAGAGAGGGAGACACAGAATCTGAAGCCGGCTCTGCTGCATCTGAATCTGTCTGCACAGAGCTGGATGTGGGCTCGAACCCACACACCCTGAGATTATGACCTGAGCCAAAGTCAGACACTTAACCGAGTCACCCAGGCACCTCAGTGTATCTGTTTTAGATTCCACATATAAGAGATATATAGTATTTATCTTGATCTGACTCATTTCACATAGCATAATGCACTCAATGTCAATTCATTTGTCAAAAACAACAGGATTAATTTTCTCGTGGCTGAGTAATACTCCAATGAAGTAAAAGATATTTATATATAGGTATGTATGTATGTAATACACACAAACTACACACATAGATATATGTACACATACATATTTATGATATCTTTATCCATTCACCTACTGACATTTAGGCTTTATGTCTGTTTTTTTATGCCAACACCATCTACTGTTTTGATTACTATACTTCTATAATATTCTGAACTCATTAAATTTTATGTCTCCAACTTTGTTCTTCCTTCTCGAGATAGCTTTGGCTATTCACGCTGTTTTGTGATTCCATACAAATTTTGGAATTTGGGGGGGATCCTATTTCTATAAAAACTGTTACTGGAAATTTGATATGGATTGCACGAAGTCTGGAGATGGCTTTGGACACTAGTAAAATTTTTAAATCAGTTCTTCAAAATCAGTGAGAACAGAGTATCTTTCCATTTATTTGTAACTTGCACATTTTTTTCATCAATATCTGATAGTTTTCAGTGTACAAATTTACTACCTCCCAGGTTAACGCTATTCCTAGGTAGTCTATTCTCTGTGATGCTATTCTAAATGGGACTGTTTTTCTTAATTTCTTTTGCTGTTTGTTATTAGTGTACAGACTGCAACTGATTTTTATACATTATTTTGTATGCTGCAACTCTAGTTAATTCATTGATGTTATAAATTTTCAGGTGGGGTCTTTAGAGTTTTAAATATATTGTATTATACAAAAATAAAGACAATTTTACTTCTTTTCTGATTGGGAAGTCTTTTGTTTCTTTTTCTAGCCTCACTGCTCTGGCTAGGAATTCCAGTATTGTATATAAAACTAGGAAAAGGGGCGCCTGGGTGGCTCAGCTGGTTAAGCATCTGACTTCAGCTCAGGTCATAATCTTATGGTTCATGGTTCTGAGCCCCGGCTCTGTGCTGATAGCTAGGCTCAGAGCCTGGAGCTTGTCTTCAGATTCTGTATCTCCTTCTCTCTCTGACCCTTACCTGCTCATACTCCCTCCCTCCCTCCCTCCCTCCCTCTCTCTCTCTCTCTCTCTCAAAACAAAACAAAACAAAACAAAACCTAGCAAGATCAGGCAGGCATCCTTATATTCTAATCTTATAGAATAAACATTCAGCTTTACACCAGTGAATATGATGTTTGTTAGCTGTGGGCCTGTCATATGTGGAAATCAATATATTGGGATATGTTTCCTCTATACACAGTTTGCTGGAGTTTTCATCATGAAATGCCATAGAATTATGTCAAAAAAAAATCTGCATCTGATGATATGAATTTATGCTTCATTTAAAGTGACGTATTAAACTGATTTGCAGATATTGAACCATCCTTGCATCCCTGAAATTTAAACCACTTGATCACATTTGATTCTTTTAATGTTGAATTGTTTGCTAGTACCTTATTGTGTATAAAGTATTTATTGTTAAATATGGTTTACTACTGTCATTTTCCTAATTGTTTTCTGGTAGTTCCTTCACTCCTGTCTTCCTCTCTTCCTTTGCAATTTTAGGACCCTTGCAGTGGTATGCATGGATCTATTTCTCTCTATCTTTTCTGAACCTACTATAGGTTTCAGCTTGCAGTTACCATAAGGTCTACATAAAACACAGTTCTAAGAGTATTATTTTAAGCTAGTAACAGCTTAATTTCAGATACATACAAAACCTCTACATTTTTATATTCTCCCTGTTTTGATGTCACAATTTACATCTTCTTACTTTGTGTGTCCCTTAATAAATTATTGTAGTTATAGTTACTTTTAATATTGTCTTATCACCACCATTAACTATATTAAACTATATATTTACCTTTACCAATGAGTTTTAGAGTTTCATATGTTTTTCTGTTACTAACTAGCCTTCTTTCATTTCAGACTGAAGATTTACCTTTTAACATTTCTTATATGGTCAATTTAGTAAAGATAGACTCCTTTAGCTTTGGCTAGTCTGGAAAACTCTACATCTCCTTCCATGGTAAAGGACAACTTTGCTGGATAGGTTATTCTTGGTTGCCAGTTTTTTCTTCTAGTACGTTGAATACATTATACCACTTCCTTTGGGGCTGCAAACTACTAAAAAATCTACTCATAGTATTAAGGGGGGTTGCTTGTACATAACAAGGTCTCCCCCCACCCCCTTGCTGCTTTTAAGATTCTCTCTCCATCTTTAATTTTTAAAAATTTAGTCATGTCAAATCATGTCATATTTGCCTTTCTTGGTATTCCTTATGCTTTTGGATCTAGATTTGTATTACTTTTACTTTGAGCAGGCTAGGTTTTCGGCCATTATTTCTAGTATACACTTCTACCCCATTTTCTCACTGTTCTCTTTCTGGGACCCTAATAATGTATACATTGCTATTTCAGAGGATTCCATAAGTCCCTTAAATCATTTTTATTGTCTTCAAATCTTTTTTACCTTTTTGCTCCTGTGACTTAATGAATTCCACTATCCTGCTGTCTTCAATTTTACCTTGGTAGTGAACCTAGCTATATGACCACAGACTGGGTGTATTGGGGGCGGGGGGGGGGGGGGAGGAGCAGGCCTGAGTCTGTTAAGAATGGACTTGTTGGTATACTTCTGTGGGAACCCTGAATACCTGCCACATTAAATATCAGATCCAGACACTCTGGAGCCACATCCCTCTGGCATCACTGGCAATAGCTTGTGTGCCAAATGTGTCTATGAGATCCTTCCAGAAAGATACTAGTGACTTGGAGCAGGCTACCATGTGAGGGCAGGGGAGGTATCTGCGGGCGACCTTGTTACCTGTGGATGATCACAGCCAGCCGTGGGATGAGTGATGGGTATTTTCTCATTCACCCAAAGTACCAGGGTTACAGAGCTCGTTTTTCTAGATTTCTTTCAGAGGTAAATGCTCTGTGTGTAGCTGTATATTCAGTGTGTCTGTGGGAGCGAGGTATTTCAGTAGTCTCCTGTGTTGCTGTTTTTTGTAGCCACTGTCCTGACTTTTCTTTTCAGATGAAAGATTTAAACCTATAGTAACAGCAGTCTCAGAAATATGGAATTACAAAGTTATAAAACGGAATGAGCCTAAAATGCTAGGCTATTTAAAACAGATAAAAACGCACATATCAAGGCACAAATGTAAAGATCGTGATCACTGGAAAATCTCCTATCTTCTCAATGATAACTGGTCTATAAAGTCAGGACCCAGCAGGGCAATGGGAGAGGCAATGACAATGGTCCAACACTCCTCTCTCAGCTTCTGGGGCATGAGACTTTTGGGAAATCTCCTCAGGATTCTAATGCCAACTTCACCACTTCCTAAGGTGAGTTTTTCATTTAATACGACATACAGCTTTTACTTATAAACAGAGAGCGATTCATATATGAACAAAGAAAAAAATCCTCTGTAAGACTCTAGTATTGTTATTTAAATACAGTTTGAAAGAAGAGCATAAAAAGAATAATTAACATACTTTTCTAAAAAAGTTGAATTAACTCATTTCCTTTAGCAAAACTCCTATATACAATAAATGTAAGGGTAACTTGACATGGAACATAAAAATAAAAGATTAGCTTAAAAATTATGTACATCTACCCATTTATTTTATAAGCCATAAAAAATCACAGTCCAGAAGTTAATGACTTCAAAGTCATCAACCAATTATGAAAAAGCTAGAAAAAAATTCTCAGATCTACTGCTTAAGATTTCTGTTCTTTAAGCTACATCAAGCTTTTTCCCCCTAGTAGGAAGAAAATATAACATCTACATAAAACCCACTTTCTACTACTTATAGAAATATTTTGTAAAGAGCAGTATAACAGAACATACCCATTTTTAGATAATCTGCATTGGATACATCATCCAATGAAGGTACATCATCATGTGATTTCCTATAAAAAAGGCAAAGGTAACTTCTAGACTGAAAAAAAAAAAGCATATATATGTTACTCAAATATGAAACTCCTACAAAAATGAGAAGAAAGGGCATCAATGTGTTTTGAGATCCTATCATGTGCCAACTATGAAACTCAGTAGTTGAAAAATATCATCTCCTCTGTATTAATATAAAAAAGCCTACAATGAAAATGTTAAATCATCTTAGTTCCAATAAGGTTCAATCATTTACTAGCTCTGTGACCTTGCACAAAGCATTTAACCTCTTCATATATCAATTTCCTCATTTGTATAATGAAATGTAATACTATCTTACTAATAGGATTATTATGAAAATTAAATGGATATATCTTCATACATGGAAGTATTTTATAACTGTCAATAAAATGATGATTAACTATTTTCCTCAATTTATACAGATAAGGAAACCAAGGGTCAAGAAAAGCAGCTCATCCACCACAGCCATACAAAGAATAAGCAATAAGATGTAAAACCAAATATATCTGACACCAAAGTCCACGTTCTATCCATGAAGTAACCACCCAGGAAACGCTTGTGACACTCTAAACCAAAAGACTGAAGAAAAGCAAGCTTTCTAAAAGGCTTTCTTAAATAAATATTGTGTGTGAATGTGAGTATTTAAAGGCTAACAAAAAACGTAGTTTTTACTGTACTGTAATTCTTTGAGGTTTGATATTCAATATATGATTAAGTGTTTTTTATGTTTCTTTGTGAGAGAGAAAGACTGAGAGAGAGGGAGAGAAATGGCATGAGTGGGGGAGGGGCAGAGAGAGAGAGAGAGACAGAATCTGAAGCAGGCTGCAGACTCCTAGCTGTCAGCAGAGAGCCTGACATGGGACTCGGGACTCACAATGCCCACAATCATGACCTGAGCCAAAGTTGGATGCTTAACCAACTGAGTCACCCAGGCGCCCATAGGTTTTATTAACCAGAATATTTAATGTCTTTATCTTAACAGATAATGGGATCCATAAGACACAAACTATGTAGAAAATATGCAAGGTTGGATACTGGAAGCCAAAGAGAACAGTAAAATGAGTAAGACATGAGCAGCTTCCAATGTATTTAGAGCAAAATACATGCAAATATAATCACAGTAAAATAAATATTGCTTAATACTATATAATATTAACATATTCAACTAGTCAACAGGGAAGAACAATAGATTTCATACACGAAATGGGGGCAAACAAAGGAACTACAACACATATTTTAGAAATAATCTCAGCCTAAGAAGCTTTATGATTTATCAAAACTCTTAAGTTCAATCATTCAAGAATTATTTATGAGCTAGACAATCATCGAGGGCCTTAGCAACAAAATGAAGAACAAAGCAGTGGCCCTATATTCTTAGCTTACATTCTCACAAAGAAAACAAACAAAAATAGTGGAAAATGAATAAATGTATAATTATAGGCAAAAATAAGAACAATGAAGTAAAATAAGACAGAGTAAGGATGAGAATAAAGGAAGGAATATAACTTTCAACAGGTGATAAGAGGGTAGTAATCTCAGAATGGGTAATATTAAGAGAGACCTGAGTAAAGGCAAATATTGGAAGCCACAGGTAGGAAGAAAATTCCAGAAGAAATCACCAAGTGCAAAGGCCCTTTAGGGAAGTATGCTAGATGTATCTGAAGATCTAAAATCCAACTTTTTTGCATTCTGGTTCAGACATCTTTTCATTGTAGTACACTCAATATTTCAGTGCTTACCACCACTATAGCATTCTTATAAGTATTTTGAATTTACCTCACAGCAGTCTTTTTATTCAGTTATATGGGTGGAAAATTGTTCACTTTATATGAAACCCTTTAAAGGGGGCTAATATCACTGGTACTTTCTTAGAACATTAAAAAAAATGTCAGAGATCATTTGTCTTATTTCCCAAACAAATAAAATTACATTAGCCAAAAGCAAATTTTGTACGCTAAATACACAGGATGGAGGCGCCTGGGTGGCTCAGTCGATTAAGCGTCTGGCTTTGGCTCAGGTCATGATCTCACGGTTCGTGGGTTTGAGCCCCGCTTAGGGTTCTGTGCTGACAGCTAGCTCAGAGCCTGGAGCCTGCTTCAGATTCTGTGTCTCCTTCTCTCTCTGACCGTCCCCTATTCCCACTGTCTCTCTCTGTCTCTGAAAAATAAAGAACATAAAACATTTTTTAAAAAAATACACAGGATGGAAACCAAAATCCTCTAGATAATTACTGTATCACTGAAAGCTCTTAAATAGTAATTCTAATAAGCACTTTGTCATAAAAGAGTTTGAAATAAAGTTTTCTCCATTTTCTTTCTTTAATTTTAAGAAATAATAATTTTTAAAAACTGATCAGTTACAAACCATCCTTAACTGGTCTCCTATAATTTGGAAATAATGAAGCATATAATGCATATACTGAAAAACATTATGCAGCAAAAACAAAATATTCAAAGAAAAAATAAGTATACAAGGCAATGCAAAAAATACTAGGTAGAAATTTAATCTGCAAGGCTCAAAAGCATAAAACATTTAAAGAAATAATTATAAGACAAAGATATTCCTTTTATTCCTTGCCATTTCATAAATCATAATTTGGCATTAAAGGTTCAGGGTCTTAAATCAGAAACAAAACCTTTGAAATATCAGTCCCTAAAATCAAAAAAATATTTTTATGTGAATATATTTGAGGTTCATTTCAGTTCAACTAATCCAAGTTTCCAAGGAAACATGGTTCCCTTTTAAAGCAAGCCTCAGCCTCAAAAAGTTCATATGCCAATCCTACTTGTTTGGTCATATCTATAGATGAAGCCATAAGATGGGGTTTGAGTAAGAGCACTGCAGTGGCTATTTATCAGAAAAGGTAAACTAAGATTTCTGTACCAAACCCCCAAGACTAAGCGACCACCCAAAGACATTTTCACTGGTCAAATCTTATAAAAATCAAAGAGGAAGTCCTCACCACCAAAGAAAACAATATTCTTTCCAAAAGAATTTATTTGTAAGACAAATCAAAACCCTTAAGATTGAGACCCCTTTTATATACAAGAGCAAAATTGTTTTATTTTGATTGGGAAGCCATTAAACAGTAACTCTGTTGCTTGACGTCACAAGGTCTATGTAACACAATTGATCACTTTTAATAAGTAGAGAATTGGAAACACGTTTAAAAAGTTATCACAGACAATATCCTTTATACTCATAGTGAAAACTGAACGTTTTAACTTTTTATCATCCCTTTGGCAGTAGGCCAAGGGAATTTCCCAGGGCATGCAGCTTTAGGGCATCATTTTCTTCACCACTGCTCTACACCATGGCATTGTAAAACTTGTAGTACATGTTCCAAAACAAAAGGTTCCATCATCAAAGATTTTGGGGAACATTACACTAAACAAATAAGTTTCTTTACTATAAATACGTGTTTTTAAAGCTTTAAAGCTTTAATTTTATAAAGCATTGCAAATCTCCAAGTGGTGAGAAAAAAAGTATTAGATATTTCCAAAATTCTGTGACTAAATGAAATAAAAATTTAGGGCATAATAATCTATATACATCATTAAATATATTTAGATTCCATGGAATATAGTTTGAGAAATACTATTAGAAGTGCAAATTAAGATGGACAAGGAATTCTATCTAATCAGCCCACAGAAATCAGTGGCTTCAATGCAAAGCAAGACACAACAAAATCCCTGTACTTTCAAAAGTGACATTAAACGTTTATCAATGTTTTTATATATTAAACTCCCTAAACAGTCCATCTCTTTGTGCTGAAACTTGGTGAAAAAATACTCCACTTTTTAACTAGGTAGTGAAAGACTTTCTTAGGTCATTCTCAATAAATTAAAAGTCTATAGTTTAGGTGAAAATGAAAAAAGAAATTTGAAAAATTTGTATCGTCTATGAGGGAAAATTTTTTTTAAATGAATGTTTTAAGGCAATGAAGAAACAGGTCACAGAATGGATAAAAACCTTTGCATAACACATATCTGATTAAGGACTTCTAAACAAAAATCTCCTAAAATAAGTTTTCAACAATTAGAAAACAAGTCAACTAAAAAATGGGCAAAACAATCTGAACAGACACTTCACCAAAGAAGACATTCAGCTGGCAAATAAACATGAAAAGATGCTCCACTGCACGTCTCAACAAGGAAAGACAAATTAAAATAAGACACCACTATACACTCACTAGAATGGCCAAAATCCGAATTATCTGACACCACGAAATGCTGGTGAGTCTGTAAAGAAAAACTGTCAATCATTGCTGATGGGGATGCAAAATGATACAGTCACTTTGGAAGACAGTTTGACATTTTTCTCACAAAACAAAACATACTCCTACCATATGACCTAGCAATCACGTTTCTTGTTATTTAACCCATGGGCTGAATACTTACATACACATAAAAACCTGCACACAAAGGTTCATAGAAGCTTTACTCATAACTGCCAAAACTTGAAAGCAACCAAGGTGCTCTTCAATACGTGATTACACAAACTGTTATACTGCCAGATAACAGAATACGATTCAACAATAAAAACACACGAGCTATCAAGTCATAAGACATGGAAGAACCTTTGATGTACTGTATTAAGCGAAAAAAGCCAATGTGAATAGCCTACATACCGTATAATTCCAACTAGATGACAGTTTGGAAAAGGTAAAACTATGGAAAACAATAAAAAGGTCAGTGATTGCCACAGGTTAAGGGGAGAAAAGGTAAGAACAGGAGGAGCACGGAGATTTTTAGGGCAGTGAACCTACTTTGTAAGGTGCCAATATGGGAGACAACATGTCATTATACAACTATCCAAACCCATAGTTTACAACACCAAGAGTAAAGCCCTAATGTACACGAAGAACTTTAGTTATAATAATGTATCAATATCACCTCATCTACTGTAAATGAAACAGGAAGGTGGAGTAGAATTAAATTTTAAAAATTAGGCATTTCCAGAGGAAAAAAGTTATCTCCATTCAAATCTTATGAATTCTTTTTATACAGTGAGACCAATTTTAAAATATTTATGTTATCTAATCTAGAAGAAAAGAAGAGAATATTTTATCTGGATTTCCAGTGTCCCTGACTGAAAACAATTCAGGTCTTAAAAGTAAAAAATATTAATATACTTTAGTGTATTAATTTATGTCATCCAATTTTGCACCGGCTACATGCCTCTGACATATTTTACTACAGTTACCTCATATTCACTTATTTTACTGAGTAAACTGATGTCAGAGGGACTGCTCTATTGAAGAGGGTGACATTAATTCACAGAAAAGCTATGACACAGAAGTTCCTTATCTCTTACTCCAGTACTCCCAGTCTCTCTATACCTTTAAATTTCTTAGTAAATGCCATTCGCAAGATATTTCTAATAACATTTGCAGGCAGTCATTTGAACTCTCAACCAATTTAAATTCTATCAGTCTTCTGATGAAAGAAGTCAAGATTCTGACTCAGCATTATGTAGATCCTGGTTCTGATACGAAATTTGTGGGGGGAAAATCAAAGTTTAGAACAAATCAGTAAAAAAATAATAAAATAATAAACACCTCCTACTTAAATAACTTTTTATTAAAACAAAACTGAGAGCAAAAAAGGTGGCTAAATACAAGAATTACGTGCTTTGAAATGAGAATGCAGAGTTGAGAACCTATGAATTTGGGTAAAGAATAATTTTAAGTATATTTGAGATTTGATTTTATTTGTGTCTGTGTGTGTGTGTGTGTGTGTGTGTGTACCAATAAAACTTTATTTATAAACACAGACAGCAAGCCAGATTGGGCCCACAGGTTGTAATTTGCAAATTGCTGGTCTAGATACTTGAAAGCTCTGATTTATAATTAGTAAAGTGAATGATTTTGTTCACTTTCCTTTGGGTATTATCATTTCTTTTTACTAGTTTCTAATAAGTCTAGGCTTTATTAGAGATAATCATTGGTCTAGTTATAATTTAGGTAATTTGGGTATTTGTAGTGCAGCCAATTTGAAAAATAGTATAAAGACATGTTACACTGACTGCCAGTAACGATACAATTTCTAAGTAATATATAAGTGAAGTAAAATGTCCTTGCAATAGGAGATGATACAGATATTATCAAGATGCAACTGTGACTGCTGTCATGCTAACATCTAGATGACATATTTAAGTTCCATTGAGGTTACCTGTATCTCATAAAGTAACCTTCTCCTATGGTGAAATCACCATCTTCAATGCCAACCTAGAACCAAGACTAATTGCTCTGTGGTACTAGATCATTTCTAGTGTATGACTCCCTAACACCCTAAAGGTTTCCTACAAGAAATCTGTATGGATAAAACTTTTCCGAAGAAAATAAACAGTAACTGGTAAAACAGACTCCAAAGGTTAATGATCTCACTGTAGAAGCTGAAAACCTTGGGTGATCATCAAAAATTAGGTCCTTACTTTGGCTGCCACAGTAAATCATATACCTCTTATCCTGGGTATACAACTGAAATAAAGTCTAAAAAGACAATACAAAAGATCAATGCAACTAAAGCAATTCTTTGAAAAGATAAACAAAATTGAAAAGCTTTCCTTAAACCCATCAAATAAAAAAAAACTGGATTCAAATATATGATTTCAAATATGAAAGAGACTTTACCACTGAAATACAAAGGATCATTAGGAGACCATTAGGAGACTGCTATAAGTGATCCTATAACAGCAAATTGGACAATATAGAAGAAATGAATAAATTCATAGAAACATACATCCTACTGAGAGTGAATCATGAAGAAAGGGATAATCTAATCACACAATATCAAACAATAATCAGTAAGGAGGTTGAATTAGTAACCAAAACCTACAAACAAACAAAAAGTCCAGATGAAGTGGCTTTCCTGGTGAATTCTACCAGATATTCCAAGGAAAATTATTACCAATCTTTCACAAACTCCTCAAAAAAAATTGAAGAAAATCTTCCACACTTATTTTACAAGGACAGCATTACCCTAATACCAAAACCAGACAAGAACACTACAATAAAATTACCAGCCAATACCCCTGACAAACACAGATGCAAAAAACTCAAGCAAATAACAGCAAACTTAACTCAGAAGCACATTAAAAGAATTATATACCATGATCGACTGAGATTTTTTCCAGGGATCCACGGATGGTTCAACACTAGCAAATTAGTCAATGTGACATACCACAATAACAAAATGAAGGATAAAAATTGTATATCCACCTCAAGAGATGAAGAAATAGCATTTGACAAAAGTCAACATTGATTTTTTATTAAAAATTCTCATCAAAGCTAGTATGGAGGGAATTACCCCAACACAATAGAAGCCATACAGGATAAATCCACAGCTAACATCATAATTGTGAAAAGCAGAAAGCTTTTCCTCGAAAATCAGGAACAAGACACGAATACCCGCTCTTGCCAATTTTATCCAATATAGTATTAGAACATTTGAGCCAGACTAAGCAGAAATATAAATGCATACAAATTGGAAAAGAAGTAAAACTTGTACTAAATGCATATGACTTGTATAAAAACGCTAAAAAGACTCCATCAAAACACTATTAGAATAAACAAGTTCAATAATGTTGTAGAATACAAAATTAACACACAAAACTCTGTTGTATTTCTATGCATTAATAATAAACTATCAGAAAGAGAAATTAAGAAAATTAATTTCATTTACAATTGTATGAAAAAATAAAACTCTAAATAAAACTCTAAGGTGCCTGGGTGGCTCGGTTGACTAAACATCCAACTCTTGATTTCAACTCAGGTCATGATCTCAAGGTCCTGAGACCACATGAGTGTGGAGGCTACTTGGGATGTTCTCTTTCTCTCTCTTTTCCTCAAAATAAATAAATAAACAAATTTAGAGGAAAAAAAACCACCTAGAAATAAATTTAACCAAGGAGATGAAAGACTTGTATAATGAAAACTCCCAAGAATTTAAGGAAAGAACTTAAAGAAAACACAAATAAACAAAAAGATATTCTATGCTCAGGGACTGGAAAATGTTGTTAAAATTTCCATACTCCTCAAAGCAATCTACAGATTCAGTGCAAACCCTATCAAAATTCCAATGGCACTTTTCACAGAAAGAGAACAAACAATCCAAAACTTTGTATGGAATAAAAAATAACCTTAAAATCCAAAGCAATTTGGAGAAAGACCAAAGCTAGAAGCATCATGTTCCTTGACTTAAATCTATATTATAAAGCTAAAATAATTAAAAGAGTATCATATTGGGATAAAAACATACGCATGGATCAGTTGAACACATAGGAAGCCCAAAAAGAAACCCATGCATATGTGGTCAATGAACTCATGACAAAGGAGCAAGAATATACAATGAGGAAAGGCCTTCAATAAATGGAAAACTGGACAGTTACATGCAAAAGAATGAAACTGGACCACCATCTTATACCACACCCAAAATTATATCAAAATATATTAAATACCTGAACTGACGATCTGAAACCATAAAACTACTAGATAAAAACAGAAGTGGTAAATTCCTTGACATAGGTCTTGGTAATAAATTTTTAAAATCTGACAACAAAAGTAAAAACAATGAAAGTATAGACAAACAAGTTGGGTCTACATAAAACTAAAAATCTTCTGCATAGCAAAGGACACCTCAACAAAATGAAAAGGTAACCTTCCAAAAGGAAGAAAATATTTCCAAATCACAGATCTGTTAAAAGGTTAATATTCAAAATATATAAATACTCGATAGCAAAACCCCCCATATAATCCAATTAAAAACTGGATAGAAGATCTGAATAGACATATTTTCAAAGACATACAGATGGGCAACAGGTACATTAAAAATGTTCAACATTAATCATCAGCTAAATGCAAATCAAAACCACAATGAGATATCAGTCAAAATGGCTAGCAGTATCAAAAAGATAAGAAATAACAAAGATGTGGAGAAAAGGAAATCCTTTTGCACTGTTGGTGGGAATGTGTATTGGTGTAACTACTATGGAAAACAGTATGGAGGTACTTCAAAAAATAAGAAACAGAAATATGATCCAGCCATTCCATTTCTGGATATTTATCTTAAAAAAAAAAAAAAAAAAAAAAAGGAAAACACTAATCAAAAAAATGTATGTATCTGTCTTTTCTGACTGACTTATTTTGGGATGAGTATGGTGCTAATTTGACAATAAATTACATATTTAAAAAGTGTATGTACCCCCATGTTCACTGTAGCATATTTACAATAGCCAAGATATGGAAACAACCTAAGTGCCCATCAATATGCAAATGGTAAACAATTTACACTATGTATATTCGATGCCATAATAAAGAATGAAATCTAGCCATTTGCAACAACATGGATGGACCTTGTGAGCTAAATGAAGGAAATCAAACAAAGACAACAAATAACATGATTTCTCTTACATGTGGAATCTAAAAAAAGCAAGCAAACAAGCAAAAAAAAAAAAAAAAAACCAAAAAAACCAAGCTCATAGATTTAGGGAACGGAATGGTGGTTGCCAGAGGCAGAGTGGAGGGGTGAGAGAAATGGGTAAAAGGGGTCAAAGGGTAATAAGTAAGTAAGTAAAAACTGCAATGAGGGAGTCTTTAGTTGAAAAACGGGTAATCCTTTGCCAGTCAAAATTTTTATTTCTCAATAAAAGTCTTAATTTACTCTGTAGAGAAATTGCTCATGAACACATGGTATAAAAAACAATGCAAGCAAAATCCAAGTGAATTTTTATAAGCTACTGATGACAATACTACAAAGGGAACTTTTTATTTAAGAATAAGTATTTTATGAAGCATTCCTAAAGCAAAATAACAGGGCATTTTTTTTTACAGTACAAATACACTTGAAAGTATACTTTATACTTTATGAAGACCAGCAGGAACTTTAACAGCATGGCTGCTGGATTTTCTTTTCGCTCTCATCTGTCTCTGTGTCTTTCTAAACACACACACACACACACACACACACACACAGAAAAGTCTACTATTTACCATGAACCACATTAAGAAGTTAATGTCTAAATTACAATTTAGAAGATCTGCAAATGAGATAAAAATCTCATCATTTTGAAACAAACAGAAACCAGACTTTTTAATTGAGTAAATACATTCTTTGACTTCATATGACCTACATGCATACGCACACATTAGCCTTGAATATAAAATACACTGTTTGTAAATAGGCCACGGCCAGAAAAATTTCAAGTCCTAAATAAAGATGTTCCATAATGCAGTTCTAAACCTTAAGATAGATTTTTTCATTAAGAAAGTTTAGTATTTTTATCAAATATATCTTAATATTTCAATACATATGAAAAACAAGATCTATAACATCAAATTAAATGTTAAGACACCATATCAAATTCATCTTTATATATCCAGGGCCTCGCAAAGAGTAGGAGTTCAATAAATACTCGCTTGTTGAATTAAAATAAGATAATATATTCCTATTATCTTTCAGAGAAAAGTTGTATCAACAGGTCACAGTAGGTCATAATCTATATATGAAATTCAATCCAATGATTACTATTGGATTCGAGAAAAAAAAAAAAACTCCTGAAGAAAGTGAGCCCTCATATAGACTAAAAGACCTTCACAAAAGTCAAAGAAAAGTATATTTAGTCCCTTAAGCTAACATATTGCCTTAAAATGTTAATTATTTTATCTTTATATGGAAACTGTCTTTGTTTTAATAAACAGATCACCTACCTGTTCCACATTAGGAATTTAAAATATCAGGTTATACATCAGGGTTTTCCCCTTCCTTTACCAGTTCATGCATGCTTCAGAGATAAAGGACCAATTCTGGTTGATTATTTGCAGGTCTTTACACAGCCTGTCATTTCCCAAATGACAGGACCTGACAACCAAAAGGATTTTGTCAAAGTTTGCATTTTGTAGTTTGTATTACAAATATGGCAAATACAACTGATGGCTAAATTATTTATGTAATGTTCATTTTCTAATGCCTTTATAAGTACATGTAGCAAAACATTTTATTTAAATACAAATATATCAGTTCTCTAAACTGGCATCAAGCTACCATAAACATGTATTTGGTTCTAGAGAAAATATATTGTGGTTGTATGCAACAAAGAATGCAGCTCCAGTAGAAAGTTAGATTGAATCTGATGCGCATTTTTTACTCCACTGCCTTAAATCAACCAAATGGAAACTCCATCTCTTCCTGAGTGTATTTATCTAATCTCACAGCGCTTAACAATTTTTACTCCAAAAGAGGTTGACTACTCATGTAGCAAATGTATGTTTCCAGGATACCAAATCATAAAAGACATACAGTATTAAAATGTTTAGGGTCGCCTGGGTGGCTCAGTCAGTTAAGCCTCTGACCTCGGCTCAGGTCATGATCTCACGTTCGTGGGTTCAAGCCCCAAGTCAGGCTCTGTGCTGACATTTCAGAGTCTGGAGCCTGCTTCCAATTCTGTGTCTCCCTCTCTCTCTGCCCCTGCCCGCTCATGCTCTGTCTCTGTCTCAAAAATAAATAAAACACTTAAAAATTTTTTAATAAATAAATTTTTTAAAAATGTTTAAACTTCTGTAAAAGGCCTGTAAATACCACAGTTGTTTCTTTACATTGAAGATTGTGGACCTAGTTTTGGGGAATTTGCAAGTTTGCTGTAATAATTCTTGCATTAAATTTTTGTGTCAATAAAAAGTAATGAATTGGCAGCCAAAGACTCTCTAATTGTGGCAGGATAATGGTAAGTCAGGGAAAGAGGACATGGAAGGATATTAACTTAATATACAAATAATGGGCAAATAATACCAGACTACACTATACACAGATTTCATAGCTAGAATACAGAAAAATCACAGGAAATCGAGTCATCACAAGGAAAAAACAGCAATGATGAGAACTTTCCAAACCATGTCGCTTGGAAAAAGCCACCAATTGGGTACAGGTGAACAGATTTCAATCCCTCAACCTGTGGGGCGGCTGGCTGGGGCAAGGGGTCTTCAGGATCCCCCTGGCCTGCTATCTGCTGTCAGAAGCAACCTTATGCTTTTATGTCCCATGGCCTACTAAATACTATCATTTTTACTTGTGCCATGATGTGAAAAAAGACTGAACGCCACAGGAAAGACATAACAAACTCTTATACCACAGCAGTCACACTGAGGAAGGGGAGTTATTCTCAGGAATGAAGTCTGCCACATTGAATTAAAATCCTTAATTTGACTGTTATTGGTATTGTGGATTTGTCTTTAATTTCTAAATTTGTTTTGATTTCATAGTTTCATTAGATTTCAATTCATTAGGTTAAATATGGAGCAAGTTGCTACCTAGATTTTTTTGTTTGCCCATAATTCAGGAATGACAGCACAAAAATGCTTTGAGTCCAAATCGGGGTCTACGAGGACTTCTTTCCTCCCTTTTAATGGGATCTGTGCAAAACACAAGGTTGAAAAACACTTGGATTAGTGGGTCTGGGATTAGAGTATTCACCTGAAGCTCAGGTCTACCACCCACAAACTTGGTGATCCTGGGTCACTTATTTTGACCTTTAACTTCCATTTTCTCACGTGTAAGGTAAGGATAATGACAGTTCTTATCCAAGGAAGGGCCTTTGTGAGGATTCAGATCTACAGTGTGATTAAGCCCAGTGCCTGGTATATTCAGCAGGTAAGTAAAGAGAGTTGACTCTAGGATGCTAAAAGCCTGTTTCACATCTAACAAAAGCACACTTTTAGTTCCAGTTATTTAATCCATCTTAGATAAAAGACAATGGAAACCTGACTTTACATGCGTAACCATAAGCCATCGTTAAAGGGGGTCAGGGGGCAGTTATATGGCTTTAGAAGGACTCCTACCATTCTAAAAATACTGTCCCGCAGCTGTTTAAAGTTTATTTTTTTAGACCATAGCACCACTGTTTGGTTGTTTCGAATTTCTAAACCACAAATAGTAAAAGTGTACTCAGTCTACTGCAAACATAAATAGCAAATGCACGCTTCAGCACTTTTTAAAGGATATGGAAATTGGCAACAAAAATGCAGTTCATGTTGAAAATTTATGACAGCCCTGCCATATTTCTTCAGAAATACAATCAGGTAAAAATTAGGAAGATCTCTACCAGCTGGGTGGTATTTTTATGTTTTTTTACTTATATTTTCACTAACTGAAAGACTTTCATTATGCAACTTCTGGCACTTGATAAAATAGAGCAATAGTACCTTTGCTAAAACCACAGTTTCTTTGGTTATGTTTAGCATTACACAAACATCTTTCACCTTAGATATCCTTTTGCATTAGAGTGTTTAATTTTACATTGACTAAAGGGAATTTCTTTTTACAGAATATTATGCTTTCTGGATATCATTAAGCACAAGAATTGTATTTTCATAACTTCTCAAAAGGTTACGTGTGTGTGCAATTATTAGGCATTTGGTTCCATGAAAATATTGTGAAAAGCACTGCTAGAAGATGAGAATAGGAGAGTGATTCAGAGCAACAGGGTGAAGACTGATTTATTGTGATCTAATCAATCGAAAGAAAAAGTCCTCCTTTCAAAAATATATAAAAAGGAACAACATGGATTTAGTATCTCTTCCCTGATGCAGTTTATCTAAAATAACACATCCTCATCTTCTGAGGAGGAGAGAGAAAAGAAAAACAGAAGTTGAGATGAATAATTTTTACCGTGAAACTTCCCAATGGAGAAAAGTTTTGTCATTAGGAAGAATTTTTTTAATAACCTATTTCTTGTATGACAATTCCCACTGCTATATATTTAAACTGGTTTTTAGGGAGCAGTGCCTAGCAATACTGAAAGATTCCTTGTTAATCTGCTGATGTAATCAATAACGTTGTTCAATCAGTCCTGAGTGAACAAATGATTAAATAAATGTGGAGGAGAAAATGGCACTTGGTCATTTCAGATGCTTTTAACGAGCTTCTTTAAATGCCTGATTCAAAAGTTGATGAGCTAGAAGTTCATAATATGTTCTAAACACTTAATTGAATTGAAAAGAGAATAAATCTACCAAGGAATTCAGAAGAGCTCCTGCTTTTCCTGGTGGTTCTTCTTTATACGCATTTTTACCAAGCTTGCTTAACTAATAAACATTGTCAAAGATTCACTAAATATATCCTTGCTGGATTGGATGAAAAGTTTGTAAGTATCTTATATTATATGCTTTTAGGAAGCAATAAAATGAAATAAGAAAGGATTCAGATTAAAATATGCAATGTTTACAAAATTAAGGGAAACTAAATGAAAAAGACAAGTTCTGGGTACCTGCAGAAAATTAACTGGCTACGTTATATATTTTAGTTTACTTAAAAGAATAAGACAGTCAAGACTGTTTAACTATTATGCTTTGTATTTTTAAGGCCTTATTTATGTTATGTAAAAAGTGTTCTTTTCCCATGTCTTGTAACAGCCACCTGATTTTTGCCAGATAATTGCTTTTCTTTGAATTTACAAACCAGTAAGTGAAGCTCACTGCTAAGCAAATCTCAGAAAACACCAATTATGTATCACAAAATAAGAAACAGAAACATTTTCTCATCGACAGCACCTATTCAAAATGTGAACTTATAATAATAAAAACATTCAGGTTTAATTTCCTCCTACTTTTAATCCTGGTTAAATAGTACAAACTTGATACCACTGCACTACTGCATTTCTAGAAACTTTCTAAAAATCTCCTAACATTCTCAACTTATCTTTTATTTTATTTGCTGAACAAGGTATCATTTGAAAGGTCCACTGTTTTGAATTGTCCATAAAATGATACTGACATTTTAAATGACACTTAGCCATATTTTCCTAAAATAAGAGGTGGTCGAATCAATATGAAACTAGAAACAGAGTAATACTTTTAAAACAGCTTTTCAAATTAGGAACATATATTCTAGCGATGCAGTTTTCTGATTTGAAATAGGATCACTTTTATAAATATTGAGTGTCATTTTGTATTCAGCAACAGTAGAAAAAAGAGAATAAAGGTATAGATATCTGTATCATTTGCTACAATCTAAGTTCTAAGATAGAAAGAAGAAATAAACATTAGCAGCTTTTTAAGCTTGCAACTTAAAACTAGAAAGTTAAATAAGTACTTTTTAAAAACTAACTATAAAATACAGAGAGAAAAAAATATCTATTACAATGATTTGCTGAAATTTTCATGTGTGAAAACAAATCAAGTTTCAGAGTTTGGGATTCATCACAACAATGAATCAATATGTCATCTATAATGACACTGACATAAAGGATTTCCATTTTGGAAGGTACGAAATAACAGATTCTGAGGAAAATTAGTTTGATTCTAAGTTATTTATACTCGTTTATGTGACTGGTTTTTGACCACGTAAAGAGCTATAATTTTTTAATTCTGGATGCACAGTCTCTGAGTTACTCTTGGTTGTCACACTACTGGAAATTATAACACTTGGAACGCTGATGTCAGTTATTAAAAGTTACCTGTTCTTTGTAGTTAATACATAAACTTTCAATCCTGCTGTTTTAAATTCTGAGTAACATGGAACTAAACCATGTGATGAAGCATATAGAAAAACCTAAGAGAATAGCTACACACAGACTGATTATAAGACTTCATTTCCTGTATTTTCACTTCCTTGATACATATTTGTGTTATTTTATAACATTTTAAACTCTTCCAAAAAGAAATAATGACACATCTACTCTTTGTCATCTCCAGAGATATGGGCTCCTTAAAATTAGAAAGGCATAGAATTTTATATTTTAAAATATATTACCCCAAAGATAATAAGATGCATCTGTTTAAAAAAATATTTTGAATGCTGCTGTTACGTTGGATTAAGTTGTGTACACAGTTAATGAATACCTCTAATACAGAGTAAAGCCTACTTTTCCTTGCCAGACAAAAAATTTCAGCTTAAGAAAGTGTAAATTATTTTATCATACCATTACAAACTTATGTTATATACAGATAATATAACCCAAGATCTACTCTGGTCATCCGCGGAACTATCAATTAAAGTATGAATCTTCACAGTTTTGCAGCACTTTACATAATTTTATGAAAAAATATATTTTTTGCACGTTTATTCCTTAACCACATGAAATTCATTTCCTGGGCTTCTTGCAGTGAAAAAAGTCACTTGTTTTGGAGCACAGTAGGTATCAAAAATACTTGGTAATCCAATAGACTATTTTCCTACATTATGGTCAGGCAACAAACCCCACGGAATACTGAAGATTGACATTTGTAGGTAATTCAATAGTTAGATGATGATTCTTCAGTAGTTTCACAGTGGCACAATTTTTCACATTACTTGAAACCACTGTTAAACCTATAACACATTTTCTGTTTCGCTATGGGTATTTTTTCTATCTTTAACCCTAAAAGGAATATCTTTTATCTGTCTGCAGTACAAAAAGCATTCATAATTCAGAAATGTTTTCTGTTTTTGCAATGCATGACTTTGAACTCAAGATTTTTCAAAGATCAGTTAAACATTATGTTTCTTTAAGACCAGAGCCTTATTTATGTGAGTTTGTGGCTTAACTAACAGGAATTTTTCTGTTCCAGGGAAAGTCAGTCAGTTTGTATCTGAAATACCATAATCTAGTTTCAATCCATATAGACATCTTCATGGGAAGGCACTCAGTCAAATGTTACCTCCCCCAGCGACCAAATCATAGACTATAAGAGGAATTTCTCTACAGAGCAGACAAGAGAAAACCAGAAAGCAAAAGGATGGGAGGAAATAAAATATTTGCAATTTTAAAAATAGGCAAGATCACAGCTATCACGTATATACACACCATGATGCACATATCTAAATGTTCTATAACATTTATGTAACAGTACATTTAATGTAATGTTTTCTATTTAATTCAAATATTTAATAAAACCCCAACACGTGAACACAGTGAGTGCCATTTAAATCAGATGCCATGAGCCTCCATATAGCAAGCATCTAGAAATTTGTTCTCTAATCATATTATGGTACAAAATATTGTCCACATAATTACTACGTATATTTTATTGTCTACTTCTGAAAGTTACCAATATTAAATGACAGACCACCAGTGTGACATAAAAAAAATAAGTATGATTTGATGCACTACTGAAAAATGAGCCCACAATTAAAATGTCTGGTAAAATAGTTAAAGCAGAACCCATTTTGACTTTTTTTAATTAGCAAACTTTCAAGATTCTAAAATCACATATTGAAGTGCAATGAGTTAATAATCTCACATACACAATATGCTATTAGCACTTATTACATGAAAGCTACTAGTGGTAAGCACTTTATTTTTTAACTTGCTTAATGCTCAAAATACCTTTCACTTTATAGATGATGAAAATGATGCTCAGAGGGGTTAAGTAACTCACCTGAAGTCACACAGTTATTAAGTGGTAGACAGTCTGGCTCTAAAATCCATGCTCTTATCCACTCATAGGCAGTAAAATATGTCATTTTAATATTTGGGGAAAAAAATGTCACTGACATAATGTCTGGATCAAATATGTAAATAATTATTATATGAGCATATGTAAACATCTTAAGCCTTATGAACAATTTTTAAACTTGTAACAAATAAACATTCTATATCTATCGTATCTTCTACATGCAAATGTACAAATAAAATTGTGCTTACCTCAAGTGTGAATATTCATGATGTGAATTAAACAGTCACATGTGCACATTTACACATAATCACATGTATACTACTTCCTTATGAGAACAGTAAGAATTTCAATACAACTGGTGTTAAAAATCAAACATAAAATATTTTCTGATGATTAGTAACCTATAAAATAAAAATATACTAAACTGCATTTTACTACTTAATATTTAAGTGTAAATATGTAGTAATATAGGATTCATCTTACTTTTGATGTGAACTAAAAGTTATTCTTTTAACTGGCTCAATTATCCTCATTTTAAAAACCCAAAGGTCCCAAATCACTGTGTTGTATGCCTGAAACTAATGTATGTCAATTACACCTCCACAAAACAAATAAATAACATAAAAGCCGAAGGGCCAGTCTAGAGTGTAATGTAAGAATTGCTAGATGTAAATAATCTCGTTCAGCAACTTGCCAACCTAAAACGTAAGAACTCCCTTCTAATTGCTTAGGATGCTGTTCTCCCAGGTAGATTTCTTACTCCTTTTCCAGTGAATGATGTTTGGTTAAATACAAGAAAAGTTATACGCTTAATGGAATGTGATTATCTATAATGAAAGTAAGTTATGCCATATTCCCATTTTGAAAAATAAATGGACATATCAACACACCCTATGATATTTATACAAACTTTAAAGCACTAGCTGGCTGAGAGTGAACAGAACACATAATCGGGATAATTTCATACCACACATATTCATTCTTCACAGCATTTTTATTACGCAGTATGGAATGGATTATAGTAAATGTATTTCACACATGCTATTTCTTATTCAAAAGGAAATACAGAATAGGATATAAAACAGTTCTAGCCAAATCTTCACTCAAATCCAACATTCATGGACGCCACTGTAACTGAAAGACATTTCCAAACAGATAGCTGTGGACCTCGTTTTCCTTTAAAATAATATGTCTTCCACATCTGTTCCAACTAAAACATTTATGTTCTTAAACTTTACCAAACTGTCTTATGCTTAGTTTTTAAAGTATTGTAGTTTTACTTTGTTTTACTTTAATTTACAACTAGTTTATGCTCATAAAATAGTTTAAATTTTCAAATTATGCTAACATGTTATTAAAAAAACAGTATAGTTTGCATACCTAATCAACATTTTACATCAGTTATTTCCAAAGTTTCAGAAATCTCGCTTTTAATTGACCTTCATGCAACTCCTTAAAATTGTATAAATAAAATACTGTCATTTTAAGATTAATGTAAATATTTTAAATTGAATTTTTAATTTTAATTTTAATATATCTTCCAAATTAGTCATTTTAAAAAATCATGTCAAAATGAATACTATGAATTCTCAATATTGTGCTTTGTGTTTGAGCTACTAAATAATTATAAGTTAAAAATAAACATAAACTATTAAAATATGACTTATTATAAAAATCTTTGCCTTAATGATGATACTCCTTGAAACCTCGACAAAATTATAAGATCTCATATAATTAGGAACTGAGCTAAAAGAAGTTTTAGGTCCAGGGTATATTAAAAACAATTATAAGAAAAAGGATAAAGAGAGAAAAAGAAGAAAGGAAACTAGTAAAGGCTTTATGTTCCTCTTCATGAAATATATTTAAAAAGCAAGGAATCTATAATAACAAAAATTTAAGATTACTATTTAAAATAAATTCAAAAGCATTTATAAAGTTGATTGAAACTTAATCAAAACGGTTTTTACCAATGATCTTTTGCATAAAGTTTAGGAAGACTGCCTAAATAATTTTATCCATAAGCCTTTCTTGATAGATATCTTCAAAAAATTCTGTGGGGGCACCTGGGTGGCTCAGTCGGTGAAGCCTCCAACTTCAGCTCAGGTCATGATCTCACATTCGTGGGTTCGAGCCCCACGTCAGGCTCCTTGCTGACAGCTCAGAGCCTGGAGCCTGCTTCAGATTCTGGGTCTCCCTCTCTCTCTGCCCCTCCCCACTCATGCTCTGTCTCTCTCTGTCTCAAAAATAAATAAAACATTAAAAAATAAATAAATAAAGTCAAAAAATTCTGTAGACTATTGCTACTCCTCCCATCAAAATCCCTACTTTAAAATATATTTACTATTCAACTTAGAGTATTTACCAATTAGTTGCTCTCAACAATATAAATGCAGTATCTGTAGTAAATATAAGATTCCATTTAATGTACTGAAGAATGAATTAATACAAGAGAGGGGGTACTTGTACTTTTTATTCTTATTTTTCAGGTGGAACATTTAAACACAGAAGGATATTATAACATTTAAATTGGGTATAAAGGTATATACCTGCATATAAAAATAGCAAGAGAACAATTACAAAGCAACATTAATTATAAGACAATTAAGATATAGATTATACATAAATACCAGTAAACTGTAAAGTTAATACTAATCAAGGATTAGATTACTGGTGGTTACTGGTGGCAGGCTCCAAGAAGGAGGTTTCATACCATGATTTTGGAGGAAGGTTTCAATTTCTTTTAAAGCATAGACAGAGAGAGACTTTAAGTCATGGAAGAGATGGTGATGAACAAAGGCATTAAAGGGGGCAGAACAGAAAATGACAAGTGAAGGCAACATAGAAACAACTAAAACAAAGGAGATATAGGCCATAAAGTTAATAAATGGCATTTACGTTTATCCAAGTACTGAGATCAAAATCTGAGGTTAACATCTATGACATACGTTCTCTCCCTTACACTCTGTAGCTCTACAATCACCAATCTGCCTTAACTGAGCCTCCTAAACACATCTGGAATCAGTTTTCATCTCCAGTTCCCTAGTAGCACCCCTAGTGTTCAGACTGCGCCTCACCCGAACCCCTTCTGTGGTCTCCTAGGTGGGCTCCCTATATCCTGTTGCCCCCAGCTCCATCTCACTCTGATATAAAATCAATTCTCTGCCAGGTTGGTCTGTCCGAAATGTAAATAAGCCCATGTTACCCCTCCCTAAAAAACTGTTCAATTCTCAAAATAAAGCTTAGACTCTAACACGGCGTGTGTACCTGGTCCTTAGTTTTATTTCCAGTTTGACCTTGCATCCCTCCAACTTCATGTGGAGCCTTCTACCCTGCCCATGGAGAACGGCTCTCAGATCAACCTGCTCTGTTTCTCTCTCTCTTCATCTCTAGGCAAGTTCAACTACAACTTTCCCAAGGAAATCCTCCTTTGACCATCCCTCTCCTCAAACCCCTCAGACTAGGTTAGGTCTTCTTACAAACAGCTCAACTGGTTCTTCTCTGTGGCAGCACGTTTATAAGTATACTTACAATTATTTGACAGTTTTTTATTACCTTTTAAAAATGACTTTCTCATAAAATCTCTAAGTTCCAGAGAGGAAATACTGTTCCTTTTTTGTATCCTACCTTTCCCTAGAACCTAGACAAGAGTCTGAAATAACAAATATTTGCTAACTGCTAAGGTAAGAAGACAGAGGAAGATGTTGCCATCCAGGAGATTTGCAGGATATAAAAGACTCTCACATCACCAAATACTCCATCTAGGAGAGCACATATAGATGATCTACTTTAGCGGTTTCTGACTATCTCCCTCGGAGCTCTCCAAGAATGGACCAGAAAAGCAAGGTGTTGGTCCCATCTACTACATACCTCTGACCCTGCTCCAGCCAAATCAGCTTCACTTCTATGGGTTTTTATATATTGGGGCTTCGCATAACATTTCTTTTGGAAAAAAAAGAGTTTGAAAACCTCTCTGCTAAATAATTTCCAAACCCTGACCCGCAGTCCATCCTTTCATATAAGATCACTTCCTCCTGCTATCATTCCTACCATACCGATAGAAACCACTCTAGTAACCCTGCTAAACCCCCACATCATCTTAATTTTCTGATCCCCTGACTCCTCCACCTCTAACCAATTACTGGACTCTGTTCTTCCTCCTTTCTCCCTTCTATCCCCTCTTCCCCATTTCCTCTACTGCCAGGCAAAAACAGACTCAAATCCTTTCTGTTCCTGGAATTACTATAGTCGCTTCTTACATGGCTTACTTAACTCCAATCTCCCCTTCCTTATTAACATCCATGTTGGGACTTTCTCATACAGTACTTTCATTGTATCCATAATAAAAATCTTTGGTAGATTCCAGTTTAATATCGTAACAAAACCAAATGCCCCTCCCTGGCTTTTAAAATCTTCCTTCTACAACCTTCCCAAACCACCTATTCAACCTATTTGGCTTCCTTCTTCTTTGACCACTTTTCTCAAAAGTACATCATAAACATTCAAGCAGGATGTTCTACACCTCTCCTCTCTGCCTGTCCAGCCCACAGATCCAAAGCTGAATAGCCTGTTACCGAGGCATATCAGACATGGTAAATTAGAACTCCGTGGCCCGAGGTTGAAAGTTTAAACTGTAAGAATCATCTTCATATCTGCTGCATTCTCTGTCCTTCTTAGATGCAGCAAGTCTTCACATAAACTCCCACAACACTGAACTATTGAGATTATGAAAGACCTTAGATAACAGATAGCCCACAACCTGTACTTTACAGATGAGGAAGTGAAACTCAAAAAAGTAAGCAACTTGTTCAAGATCACACAGCTAAGTTAATGGTAGGCCAGAACTAGACTACAAGTCTAGCTCAGCTCCAATATTTCTCATAGTCTAGCTCTATGCCAACTATCCTGTATTCTGAAAATTCTGAGATAGAACTCTAGACTTGGACTGCTAGAATGTGAGTAAAGGTCACAAGGGCATACTTGAAAAACATTTTGATTCTCCATAATACTAATTTTTAGCTACCTGTCTTTCAGCTCTGCAGAATGTTAAGGCTCATTTACTTAACAAATACTTATTGTGCACCTACCACGACCTGGGAATACAGCAGTGAACAAAACTGACTAAAATATCCGCCTCTGTGAAGAATACACAGTAGTAGGGGAACTGCTAATATATGAATGAGTAAATGAATAAATAAATGTTATATGCTTACAGTACCAAACAATGATAGGTTCTTTAGAGAAAAATAAGGTAGGGGAGGGTATGTCCTGTTGTTTAGAGATTCAGGAGATGAAAAGCAAACAACATCCCAGAGATGAGAAGAAATGAAGAAAAACTAGAAGACAGGCTCTGCAAGGCAAGTGGATCAAGTCTTTTAAGAAGGAAGGTGATCAACTGTGTCAAATGCTATGGACAGATCAAGGAAGATGAACACTGAGAAGAAGCCACTGGATTTAGTAATACAGACGTCACTGATGACCTTGAGAAAAAGTTTTGGGTGAGTGATAAAAGCACAAATCTGAATGAAGTAAATTCAAGAGATAATGGAAAGATAACTGGAGACAGAGCAGACAACTCGATTGAGGAGTTCTGCTAAAGAGCAGCAGCTGAATGGGATGGTAAAGGAGAGTGATGTGGGGTCAAGATGTTCTATGGTTGTTGCCGCTGTGACTTAAGGTGGGAGAGATCTGTGCGACTCTGTATGCTGTTGTTCCAGTGGGAATGGAAAACACAAAGAACTTCTGGTGTAATGTCCTTGAGGAGGTGAGAAGTAGAATCAAATGCATGTGTGGATGGATGGGTTGGCCTTAGATAGGAGTATAGATATTTCATCTACAGTAACAGGAAGTGAGCATAAATAAATAAGGTACAGATCTGGTGATGGCTACTTATATAAACTTTCTATTGAACAGTTATATGCTCTAAATAAAAACAAGGAGTAAAATCAGCAAATGAGAGTCAGAATAAGGGAGAAGGTTTAAGGAGAAAGAAGCATGTATGAAATGGTTGTCCAACATAATGAAAGTGTGAATGGACTAAAACAATGAAAGTTTGCAAAGGAGTGAAATTTGAGGGTGGTGGTCATTGTTTAAATTAGAGAAATCAGTACTGTGTTTCTTCAACACACTGACTTTTGCCTATGCAAGCTCAGAGTAGGCAGAAAGTTAATCCAGGGAAGGAGGGAGAGACAAGCCAAAGAACTGAGGAGGGAAGAAGGAGAAAGGAGAAAGAAAATGAGAAGCTAAAGAGTTTAGTGAATCTGTATTACGATGATTATAATGAGAAACTATAGACTACAGGTGGGTAAAGGAGGGAAGTGAGAATTCAAGAATGGTAAGAGAATGACAAAGTAGCCAAATCAATGGATTTGTTGCTTTTGGGACAGTAGAGAGGTGTGACGTAAACAGAAACAATGGTGATCAGGAAGAGTGGGAGTCTTCAAACTGAGATTATAAAATGGTTGCTGCTATTGATAATAAAGAGATGAAAATGGAATCAGTAGCTAAGGTAATATAAGGGACAAGATGTTTAGATCCAAAAAGTATCCATTTGTGATCTCAAATTTCTGACCAAATCTTCACACCTCTGGTAATACCCTCTAAACCTACATAACTCCAGGAACTCCATCTGGACCATGTGCTTTCAAAAGTCCAACTCTGGTCCTCTTTTGGCCATGCCCATCCTCCTAGGGAATAAGTCCATGAGAGAGACAAGAGGACTTGCTTGACCAAAGCCTGCATCCTCCTTTCTAGACTATGTTCCAGGTCCTAGGACCTTGAATTCTCTGATGCAGTGTCCAAACTCCAGGTTTGGAACCGATGTGAACTTCTCCTTCAGGCCGTCCTTCCTGAGTACTGACTATCCTGCCAGTTTATGCACCCTTTAATCTGAGGGATACCCAAGTGGAGATACAAGGGTGGGTGGAGTCTGAACATGTGATCTGAAGTGTGCATATCTATGCAAGCCAGGACCCTCATGATTGGGAGTGAGGACAGAGGGGAGTGGGCTAAAATTTGAACCCTTCGCCCAGAACCCACAGATATTTCCATTAAACTGACACACCTCAGTCTACTCAGGTTTGTATTACATTCAAATCACTCCATTCAAATTATTCTCTCCAAAGACACAAATAATCTCCTTTGCCCCAAACACAATGGTATTTATCACCTTTTATCTTGATATTCTTGACAACTTCCACTTTGAAAATCTTTCTTCCCAAGATTCTGGGAACCTCTTCTGGTATTATTGCCTATTCTCTAGTTACTCCTACTTCCCTTTCCCCAAATGATCCTTAAATATTGGTGTACCTTTCGAGTCTTCTATTCTGTTACAAATTCTCCCAGAGAAAACCATCCAGCACCACTGCCTGAAGTGCTATCCAAAAATCTAGAATTTGAAAACATTTCTCTTTAGTCCCTAAATCTTCTTAACCCATATTTTGACTGACTCTTGGTTTATCAATTTTTGAAGTCCCAAACTATATCAAATACTACCTGCCTATGGGACATGTGGGTAGCTCAGTGAGTTAAAGCATCGGACTCTTGATTTCGGTTCAGGTCAGGTCATGATCAGATTCATGGGATCGAGTCCCATGTTGGGCTCTGTGCTCAGCGTGGAGCCTGCTTAGGATTCTTTCAATCCCTCTCTCTCTGCCCCTCCCCAAACCCGTGCTTGCACTCTAACATTTAAAAAATAAAATTCCACCTGCCTCAAACAGAAGATGCCAACATGCCGTTAAATCTGCAACTAGTTTTACATTCCTTGCTTGACCTCCCAAACCCAAAACTCATTCTAAACCTGAGCTCACATTCACACACTACATCCCAATAATTATATTCGGTATGTTTCAAATTTTGTACTTTTCTTCAATCCAACTGATGCCAACTTAGTACAACCCTTGGTATGTCTCACCTGGACTTTTGGATACAGCTTTACAATTAGGCTCCTTGTCTCAAAAATCCATATGTAGCTACCAAAGCAATCATTCTGGAGACTCAGATCTCCAGCATTCCATTTCCCTAAGTAAAAATCCTTCAGTACTCCTTATCACCTGTAACACTGCGTCTGACCTTTATGGCCTTTATTTCATTAACAGCTGACGTGATCAGTACCTCAGCACCATTGTTACTCATCCACATGCTCCAAGGTGGTAGGGCAAATTGATTAGGAAGATATGACCCGTAAATGAAATCTATGTTCTAAGACGTCACTCCACATTCGGCCTCTGTGGACTGTACCAGTCTTGGCCTCTAAATTACTGTACCAGTCTTATTTGTCTCTGCTCCTTATAACCCAGCCTCTATGAAACAATTAGCCATTCTCTCTCTTTATATAAGCATTTCCCTCAACCTAGAATACTCTTCCTTATACTGTTTGCCAAGCATGTTTGGTAAAACTCCCCTGTCATCTCTTACTTTTTTTTTTTAACACATCTTCCCTACCTAAATAAAGAGCTTCTTAAGGGAAAGGCCATTCCTCCCCAGAATAGAAGGATTTTAATTTGACAAATAAGAAGCCCCTGAGTGGCTCAGTTGGTAAAGTGTCGACTCTTGATTTTGACACTGGTCAAGATCCCAAGGTTGTGGGATGGAGCCCTGTGTCTGGCTCCACAATGAGAATGGAGCCTGTTTTTAAGATTCTCTCTCTCTTTCCCTCTGCCCCTTTCCCCAACTTGCACACTGTATCTCTAAAAGAAAAAGAAATATTTTTAAATTAACGAATAAAAATCTGAATTAAATTCTTGCTTCTCATGTGTATTCCATGTAATCATAATAGCAGAAAGCATTCATTCATAATATTAGAGAAAAGGGGAATACAGCCACACATATAGAGAATAAAATCTATTTATATAAATTACTTAACTATACACAGAATTATAACCTCACAGGACTTTAAAAGACAAAGGGAATAATTACCATCTTACTTTATGACTGGGGAAAGGAAAGCTATGGAAAGTTAGGTGATTTGACAAGGTCACATATATGAGTAAGTGGATAACATAACAACCTCATTCTCCAATTAAAATGCAATTAAATTTAAAATAAAAATGTAACCCAAACTTCTAAGTACTGGGAAATTTAAAAACACAATGCAAAATAAATGTTTCAAAGAAGAAATCATAATAGTTATCAGAAAGAGCCTACAGACTGAGTTCAATCACTAATAACTAATGATTTAATCAATTGTGCCTATGTAATGAAGACTCCATAAACACCCAAAAGGACCAAGTTCAGAGAGCTTCCAGTTTGGTAAAAAGATGGAGATTCAGGCCAAGTGGAGCATGGACGCTTGCACCCCTCCCACATACTTTGTCCTGCGTGCCTGGCTACTCCGGAGTTATACATTTTTATAATAAACAAGTAACCGAGTGATAAGCAAAATGCTTCTCTGAATTCTGTGAGCCACTCTAGCAAATGAATTGAACTGAAGGCAGAGGACTGTGGGAACCATCTACAGCTGGCTAGTCGGAACTATGGGTAATGACCTACGATTACCACTGGCATGTGAAGTGTGTATGTTGGGTGCAAGTCTTGTAGGGCTTAGCCTTTAATCTGTGGTATCTGGTTTGGTGGTGTGGAAAAAAAAAAATCAAACATCAGAATTGATGTCAGAATCATACCAAAACATGTGGGACACAGCTAAAGCTCTAAGGGGGAAAAGAAGCATACATTTTTGATTGATACAAAATATCAACGAGCTTGGTATTTAATGTTGCAGAGGTAGAATGAGTCAAAAGAAAGGCAAAGAAACCATGATTATAAAAACAATGAAATAGAAAACAGTGAAAAACAGTATCAACAAAGCTGAAGACTACTTCTTTTAAAAGAGTTTACCCAAGATGTTCAAGGTAAGAAAGACACAATAGAGGAATGGAAAAGACAGCAAAACTACAAAGAGAAAAATTACTATAAATAACACACTGAGATAAATTTGAAAAGATGAATTGGATAGTTTCCTAAAAAATTGTAACTTAATAAAATGAATCTAAAAGAAATAGTAAACCTAAATAGACCCTTGGCTATTTAAAAAAAATCCAATTTGTACTTTAAAAAAAACTGTCTCACTCCTCTGTACACACACACACTCACAGACTCACACTCAGACAATTTTAGAGTTAGATAATACCATCTACAATCAGATAATCTTGACTTAATATTAATGGTTCAAGAGAGGAAATGAAGGGGAAATTACTCTTACTGCTAAGAACTATAAATGGCTGTTTATAACAGAGACCCAAGCAGGGAGACTAGAATACATAAGGGGTTGGTTGGTTTGCTTTCTCATGAGAGGTAGGTAAATACTAGTTTTGGTTTTAATGGGCTAATATATTAGTTTTCTATTGTTACGGAAATAAACTACCACAGACTGAGAGGCTTAAAACAAAACGACTATATCCTATTAGAGCTCCAGAGGTCAGAAGTTTGAAATAGGTTTCACTGGACTAAAAATCAAGATGTCAAGAGGACTGCAGTCCTTATAGAAGCTCAAGCTGCCTTTTACAGATTCTAAAGCTGCCTATGGTACACTGTTGTGGGAAAACAATGTAAAACAGCTCATCAAAAAATTTAAAACAATTATCCTATGACCTAGAAATTCGACTTGTCAGTATACCCCCATAATAACTGAATGCAGGATCTCAAAGAGGTATTTGTACACCAATGTTCATAGCTGCATTATTTTTAATAACTAAAATGTGGAAGCAACCCAAGTGTCCATCTAAACAGATAAGCAAAATATGGAATACACATATACTGGAATATTACTCAGCCTTAACAAAAGGAAATTCTGACATATGCTATGACATAGACGAACTGTGAACTCGTTATGCTAAGTGAAATAAGTCAGTCACAAAAAGACAAATAGTGTTATAACTCGCTTACGTGAAGTCACATGAAGGAGTCAAAATCATAGAGACTGAAAAAAGAATGGTGACTGCCCTGTGCTGTGAGGGGAAGAGAAATGAAAATTACCATCTAATGGGTATAAAGTTTCAGTTTTGTAAGATTTAAAAAGTCGTGAAGACAGATGATGATGACAGTTGTACATTATGAATATATTTAGTTCCACTGAACGGTACACTTAAAAACGATTACGATGATAAATTTTGTGCTATGTGGATTTTACCACAGCAAAAATAATATATATAATACATATTGTATACATATTCCAGTTTAGCCATACAAGTGCCATTCTCCCCAATACTGCAAACCAAGTCAGAAAGAGGAAACAATTCTCCTTGCCACGTAACTCAGTTAGTACACGCCCTGAAGAGACAAAAGAATCCACCATTGTTGCCGTATGACTCAGTTCCCTCCTGTTTCATTTAGCTTGAGTAATCTAACCACACTAATGATTTGAGAATTTAAGTATAATTTTTCCAAACAACAGGGCCCCTAAAAACAAGCATTCTGGTACTCACTTTACTCTAAAGTAAACCACCCTATCAAGAATACCACATAGGGTTTCTTGGGTGGCTCAGTTGGTTAAGTGTCTGACATTGGCTCAGGTCATGATCTCACAGTTAGTCAGTTCAAGCCTTGTATCAGGCTCTGTGCTGCCAGCTCAGAGCTTGGCACCTGCTTCAGATTCTGTGCCGCCCTCTCTCTCTGCCCCTCTCCTGTTCATGCTCTGTCTCTCTCTCTCTCTCTCTCAAAAATAAACAAACATTAAAAAGTATATATATGTATATACTAATAAACATTATAAAAGTATATATACTAATAAACATTAAAAACTATATATATAAAGAATACAACATATCTAACAAAATGGGTTAATATATGTAACATATAAAAAGCCACTTAAATTTAGTATTTAAAAAAATGCCTCAAAGGAATGATGAAATATTTGAAATACACAGAACAATAAATATAAATGGCCAAAATCTTTGAAAAAAATGTTCAAATTCACTAAGATAAATGTAAACTGAATAAGCTCCCATTCTACATTGGTAATGAAAAAACAGGCAGACACAATTGTTGGTAAAACTACTGGAAAACAAATATTCATAGTCATTGTTTTAATAAGAATGTAAACTAATACATTCATAAAACAATCTGATAATGTTAGTCATAAGTTTCAATGACCAATCCTGGTGAAATAGTGGTTTCAGTTTTAGGTATATATCCTATGATAATAAGCTGAACAAATTATTAGGAACAAAGAATACATTAAACATTTGGCTAAATACTTAAAAGTTGAAAACAATCGAAAGGTCTACCAACAGAGACTCTCTACAATAAATAACAGAACTATGCTGACATAAGGATAACGAAAGAGTCTTATATGTACTGACACAGAAAGATATCCACAACATACAATAAGTTTTCTAGTAAAGTTTTATGGGGGCACCTGGGTGGCTCAGTCGGTTAAGCATCCAATTTCGGCTCTGGTCATGATCTCACGGTTCGTGGGTTTGAGCCCCATGTCCGGCTGTGTGCTGACAGCTCTGAGCCTAGAGCCTGTCTTCGGATTCTGTGTCTCCCTCTCTCTCTGACCCTCCCCTGCTTGTGCTGTCTCTGTCTCTCAAAGAAATAAATTTTTAAAATATATTTTAAAAAAATTTTAAAGGCTTTATGCCTTTATTTTCAGGATAAAAATGGTTTTATTCATATTACAAAGATAATTCCAAACTCATAGTGAATATGTGCATAATATAAAAAAGCTTTAAAAAAAGGAATCCTGAATCCTTTCAGCAAATAATATTTCCAGCTCACTAGAATTCTAAAAATCCTACAAAAATTACTCCAAATTCAGAATTAATAGTATTTAGTACAGAATCATTATCATTTTAACACAAAGATTTTTTTTATAATATTTTACTTATTTTTGAGAGAGAGCGTGCAAGTAGGCTAGAGGCAGATAGAGAAGGGAGCAGGGGATCCACAGTGCACTCTACACTGAGAGCAGAGAGCCCAAAGCAGGGCTTAAACTCATGAATCATGAATTCATGACCTGAGCAGAAGTTGGGTACTCAAACAACTGAGCCACCCACATGCCCCAACCCAAAGAAAGATGCTCATACAGTAATCAGTATACTATGGGGACCACTGAAAGCTCGTTCTAAAAAAGATTTTTCTTTTCAAAAGAATTATTAATTTCATCATTCTCTGAATAATTTTTTTTTGCTTTTATTTACATTCCAGTTAGCTAACCTACAGTGTAATACTAGTTTCTGGTGTATAATACAGTGACTCAACACTTCCGTACAACACTCAGCACTTTTGACAAGTGCCCTCCTCATCGCCCATCACCTAGTTAATGCTCCCCCAAATCTGGCCACGTTTCCTCCGGTAACCATCAGTTTGTTCTGTATAGTTCAGGGTCTGTTTAAGGAGGATTTATTTCAAAGTCCTAAAATTCATTTAAATTTACATAATTTACTACTCAAAATTAAAATTCGAGACAACTATGTACACAACTATGCTGATACAATAGCATTAAAAAGGCTTTTGAAATTATAAAGCTAGAAAAAAAAAAAGTCAACAGACTGAAAGCAATTAACTCCAGGAAGAGATTATAAACAATAAAGCAATGTATAAATGAACAAGCATAGCTCACAGCTACAGTATCAAAAGATTTAGTGACCACCCAAGTACATAAGAGCTCAGAAGGAAGAAATGGGTTTTCTACAACACCTTATGAAACAAATTCAAATATCTGACCACACACATTCCCAATCCATGTAGTTACAGAGAGCGGAATAACAGGAAAAATAATATAAAAATGAAGAGAAAGTATAAATTATGCCATATGGAAAAGTGATTTGATTGACAGGATTCAAAAAAACAATAGTAAAAGCCAACGAAAGGAATTCAGCATTACCTGAAAGAAATACAGAAAGTTTTGTCTAATGATTAACTTACCCTATTAATTTAAAACACTAAAAATGCACAAGTATTTAAATTTGGATCATATGTTCTATTTTAAAATAAAGGCTAAATGTTATTCCATTCCAGACAGTTGTGAATATGCCGAAAAAAACACATTTGTAAGAATATGACTGGTAGTCATGTTTACAAAACTGAACAGAAGTCAAATGCTTTCAAGTAGAAGTTGAGTATCAACAACTTATATAATCCTAATTTATTTCAAACTACCAAAGTTAATATGTAACTATTTATTAAGTTAACAGCCAACGCCTTATAGAGGTTATATTATCAAAGTAACTCCAGTTAATCTAGGCAAAATTTTTTTCACACCTCAACTCAAAAATACTACTTTCCTTCTTTTATCATATGAATCAGTGGAGGGACAGTATACATTAAGTATAAAATATCTGTGTTGTTACTAAGAAACTAATCAGCACAGATAAATATACTAATCAGAGGATTAATTATAACACTTTGATTTTCCCTTAAAATTAAAATTTAAAAAATTATGAGAAACAGATCTTACTTATTGTCATTATTTTAAAATTTTTAAAAAGTATGGCAAACAGATCTTACTTACTGTCATTATTTCCAAGCAAAGTATAGTCTAATCAGACATGTTATTACATTTTTTAGTCTAAAAATATCTTTGTCCTTTCTCACAAATCACAAAATATTTTGTTTGTATAAGAAAAGATTTTAATATTCCTCATACCACTAAAATATATAATACCTTTAGTACATAGTACATTTACATTTATTTAAGAAATTAATCTCATGAACAAATGAATTTGTCCTTGAAGACTGGCTAAAGATATTTGTCAAAAATAAAAGTAGTGAGGGGGTAAAAACAAAAAAAAGGTTCTCAGACCACAAGTAAGGAAGAAACAGGAAAAGCAGAAATATGGGTACATAAAATAAACTGTCACTCAGCCAAGTTTTATAAATCATAATTGATAATTAGAATAAAACCATCTGGTAGTAAAGTTAATAACATTTTAAAAAGAGAAAAGTAAAACAAACTAAATAGAAATAAGGCTTCTACACATCACTTTAAGTGAAAAAAGGTTGAAATCAGTTGATTAAGAGAGCTTATATATATATATATGTATATATACATATATAGTGATAATCATAACTACTATGAGAATTATACAAAGTTATATAATTTACACCCAAACACACTATAAAAATTCAAAATATAGTTCCAGCACCCCATAGGAATGCAAGTTAAAAGAAAAGGAGGAGGAGGGGCGCCTGGGTGGCTCAGTTAAGTGTCCGCCTCTTGATTTTTGCTCAGGTCATGATGTCATGGTTCATGGGACTGACTCCCACTTCAGGCCCTGAGATGGTAGTGTAGAGCCTGCTTGGAATTCTTTCTCTCCCCTTCTTTCCCCCTCCCCTCCCCCAGTCATGCACATGCTCTCCTCCCCTCTCACTCAAAAGAAATACATTAAAAAAAAAAAAAAAAACAGAAATGAGAAATATGAAACTAACAAAACAAAAAAGAACATGGAAGACAAGCTATAAAGCATAAATAATTAACATAAATAGAAATTAAAATAGCATGGTTTGGCAGAGTGGATAAAAACATGAAAGTAATTCTATGCTTGAAAGTAATTAAAAGCTTGAAAAAGACATCATCAATAAAAAGCCAAAGTGGCTATACTATTATCAGATAAAGTAGATTCCAGAGCAAAAAAAAAATTATTAGAAACAAATAAAGATATTACATAATGATAAAAAATATCAATACACTAGAAAGATATAACAATGCTCCAAATGTTCACACAACAAAAAATAAGAATCTCCTAAAGCGAAAACAGAGATGGAAAGAAAATCAGACATTATGCTTCTAAATTTGACAATTTAGAAGAAAAAACTAATTTCTTAAAAGCCAAAAATTAACAAAACATAACCAAGATGAAATAGAGAACATGTCCTATAGCAAAGAAATTTAATTCAAAAGCTGCCTCACCCTCCAAAAAAATATCTCCAGACCTAACTAGTTTCAATAAAAAGTTCAAGCAAACATAAAAAAAGAAGTAATGTCAATTTTCATAATCTGTTCAAGAAAAAGGAGGAAATGAATCTCATTTTATGTGACTAATATTACCCTGATACCAAACCATGCAAAAATAATACCAACAAAATATAGATCATTTTCCCCATGAATACAGAGATAAAAAAAATAAAAGAAAAACCCTCACCAAACTATTAGTGAACCAAATCCAATTATGTATGTAAACAATTATACAATACAATCGAGTGCGATTTATTCCAGGTACAAAAGGCTAGCTCAACATTTAAAAGATATCAATGAAATCCATCATATCAACAAGCCAAGGAAGAAAAAGAATATGATAATATCAAGTAAGACACAATAAATTTGACAAAATCCAACATCATTTCATGATTAAAAATTAGGAATAAAAGGAAACTTCCTCAGCATGATAAAGAGTACCTACAAAAAACTTATATTGTACATGAAGATAAAAGATTCTAGTCTTCTTCCCTAAGATTAGAAACAAGGCCAAGATATCCAATCTTATCACTCTTACTCAACATGCAATGGGAAGTTTTGGATATTGCAATAAAGCAAGAAAAAGAAACAAAAGACATATAAACTAGAGAGGAAAAAACAAGTGTCCCTATTTGCTGACAGGATTCTTTTCTACCAGAAAATCCCAAGGAATCTGCAGGGGGGAAAAAAACCCTCCTAGAACACAGTTCATTTAATTAGAGGATACAAGGTAAAGACATAAAAAGAAAAATCAGGCTATTTCTAAATGGTAAAGGTGAACATGCGGCAACAGAAAGAAATTATCATCACTCCAAAGACACTTAAATACTTAAATATCAACGTAAAACATGAACCAGAGCTACATTCTGAAAAGTATAAAATGTTGATGAATGAAACCAAGGAAGACTCGAATAAATGGAGACACAAATCATGCTTGTGGATTGAAAGACACAACATAATAAAAATGTCAGTTATCTCAAAATCAATCTATAGGTTTATTGCAATACCTATCAAAATCAAAGTAGGCTGTAGACATAAGAAACCAAAATGTATATTGTAACACTAAAATAGATAAAACAGTCTTTCAAAAAGGAAAATAAAATTTAGGAAGCTAACTCTTCATATTAAGGACTATATATAGTCACAGTAATCAAGACAGTGTGGTCCCAGTAAATGGAAAAACACATGGATCAATGGGATGTAACAGGAACCCAGATATCAATACCACCAAACAGAGCCTGCTGATTACTGACACAGCCACAAATTCAATACAATGGAAACAGTATAGTCTTTCCACCAAATGGTAATGGTGTATTTAGACATGATAAGCAAAAAAATATGCCTGAACATAAACCTCATGCTTTATTTTTTTAAACCTCACACTTAATATAAAAACTAATTCAAAATGGATCACAAAACTAAATGTAAAACATAAACATTTTCAAAAAAGTGAAAATCTTCAGGATCTAGGGCTACGATTGACACCAAAAGTACAATCCACAAAAGGAAATGTGATTAAATGGGACATCATGAAATTATCTTTTGCTCTATTAAAAGGAACAAAAAAGTGTAAGAAAAGTATTTGTGAACCACATTTATGACAAAGGACTGGAACATACACTTATAAAGAACTCTCAAAGTTCAAACAGTAACACAACAAATAATCCAAATAGAAAATAGCAAAAGGCATGTAACAGACACTTCACTGAAAAGGACACACAGATGGCAATCAGCACATGAAAAGTGTTCAACACATTAGCCACCAGGGAAACATGAACATATATAAGACTATCACTACATACCTACTGAAATATCTAAAATAAAAACAGCAATACGAAGACTAGAGAATATACAGAGAAAACAAGTCACGCATACAGAGTTGGTGACCATTTAAAACCATAAGGATACTCTGGGAAAAGTTTACAGATTTCTTTAAAAAGTAATATGTAATTACCATATGGCCTAGCAATTATGCAGTTGGGTATTTATTTCAGAGAAATTACAACTAAAGTGCACATAAAATCCTTTATACAAATGGTCACAGAAGCCTTATTCATAGGAGTCAAAACCTGAAAAAAAAAAAAAAAGAGATCCTTCAATAGGGAATATTACACAAACTGTGGCACAGCCACACCGTGGAATACTATTCTGCTGTAAGGAACAGTGAATTATTAACATACGTGCAACAACCTGAATGAGTAGAACAACTTGGAATGACTCTCCATGGAATTACGCGGCATGAAAAAGCCAATACCAAACAGATGACATACTGCAGAAATCCACTTAACTTTCCTAAAATGGAAAAATTATAAAAATGAAAAAGAGATTGGCACTTGGCAGGAGATAAGGATGGGAGAAGCAAACAGGAGAGGGGACTATAAAAAGGCAACCCAAGGAATCATGTGGTAATGGAGCTGTTCTGTATCTTGACCACAGTAGTAGTAGCTACTTGGAACTACATGTAATACAAATGCACACACAAGTGAACATGTGATTTTACACATGTGATAAAAATAACAAACATCATGCATACAAATGAATGCAAGTCAAACTGTAGAAATCTAAATAGGAGCAAATGGATTTTATCAATGTCAATATCCTGATCATGATTGTGTACTATACATTTTTGTGTACTATAGTTTTGTAAGATGTAACCACTGAGAGATACATGAAGTATAAACAGCATCTCTTTGTATTATTTTTTGTAACTGCATATGAATCTGCAACTGTATCAAAATAAAAAGTTTAATTTAATTTTATTTTTTTTCCATAATATTTTATTGTCAAATTGTTTTCCATACAACACCCAGTGCTCTTCCCCACAGTGCCCTCCACCATCACCACCACCTCTCTTCCCCCC